>NC_058409.1:83667538-83920125 GCF_002201575.2 Neomonachus schauinslandi | reverse complement strand
TATTTATTTATTTATTTATTTATTTATTTATTTATTTATTTATTTATTTGAGATAGAGCAAGAGCCTGAGTGAGCAGGGCCGGGATGGGCAGAGGGAGAGGGAGAGAGAATCTTAAGCAGGCTCCATGCCCAGTGTGGAGCCCAGTGAGGCTCCATCTCATGACCCTGAGGTCATGACCTGAGTTGAAGTCCAGAGTTGGAGGCTTAACCAACTGAGGCATCCAGGTGCCCCAGGAAACATTATATTTAAATGACATATTAGACCAGATGGACTTAGATATTCTAAGGACATTCCATCCAATAGCAGCAGAATACACATTCTTCTCAAGCACATATGAAACATTCTTCAGTTGGATGATGAAGATCAAGAAGATTGAAATCATGTTGAGAATCTTTTCGACCACAATTTCTAGTATGAAACTAGAAATCAATTACAAGAAGTAAACTAGAAAATTCATAAGTATATGCACATTAAGCAACATGCTCTTGAATAACCAGAGGGTCAAAGACAAAATCAAAACGAGAAGTCAAAAGCTCTTGGGGAGAAAAAAAAAGTCTTGAGAAAAATGAAAAAGGAAACACGACATACCAAAACTTGTGGGGTACAGCAAAAGTAGTCTAACAGGGAAGTTTATAGTGATAAATGCCTACATTAATATAAAAGATCTCAAATAAAAAATTTTACTATGCACATTAAGGAATGAGAAAATGAACAAACTAAGTGCAAAGTTAGCAGGAGGAAGGATATAACAAAGATCAAAGTGGAAATGATTAAGTAGATATTAAAAAGACAATAGATAAGATCAATAAAACTAAGAGCTAGTTTATAGAAAATAAAAACAAAATAGATCTTTAGCCAGACTGACCAAAAAAAAAAAAAAGAAGACCCAAATAAATAAAATTCTAAATGAGACAGTAGGCATTACAATTGATTCCACACAAATACAAAGGATCATAAGAGACTACCATGAACCATTATACACTGGCAAATTGGACAACCTAAAAGAAATAGATAAATTCCTAGAAACATACAACCTACCAAGACTGAGTCATGAAGAAATAGAAAATCTGAACAGACCAATTACTAGTAAGGAGATTGAATCAGTAATTAACAACCTTCTAACAAAGACCAGATGGCTTCACTGTGAATTCTACCAAACATTTAAAGAATAAATAATACCAATCCTTCTCCAAGTCTTCCAAACAATAGAAAAGAAGAGAGTACTTTCAAGCTCATTTTACAAGGCCAGCGTTACCCTGATAACAACACCAGACAAAGGGACAACAAAAAAGGATAATTATAGGCCAATATCCCTGATGAACATGGATGTAAAAATCTTCAATAAAATATTAACAAACTGAGTTCGTCAGTTACATTAAAAAGATTGTACACCATAATCAAGTGGAATTTATTCCAGGGATGCAAGGTTGTTTCATCATCTCAAATCAATCAATGTGATACACCACATTAACAAAATGAAGAGTAAAAATCATATGATCATCTCAATAGATGTAGAAAAAGCATTTGACAAAATTTAATATTCTTTCATGATAAAAACACTCAAAAAAATGGGCATAGAGAGAATGTAACTCAACATAATAAAGGCCATATATGAGAAGTCCACAGCTAACATATTCAGTGTTGAAAGCTGAAAGTTTTTCCTCTGAGATCAGGAATGAGACAAGGATGCCCACTCTCACCACATATATTCAGCTTAGTACTGGAATTCCTATCAGCTCAGTTAGGCAAGAAAAAGAAATAAAAGGCATCCAAATCAGAAAGGAAGAAGTAAAATTGTCATATTTGCAGATGACATGATATTATATATAAAAAATCCAAAAGACTCCACCAAAAAAGAAAAAAAACCTGTTAGAACTAATAAATTCAGCAAAGCTGCAGGATATAAAATTAATATGCAAAAATCAGGTGCAGTTACGTACATTAACAATGAAAGAGAAATTAAGAAAGCAAATCTGATTTATAATAGCATCAGAAAGAATAAAATCTTCATCATTGGTTGTAAGCTATTTGATTATGATGTGCCATAATGTAGTTTTCATCATGTTTCTTATGCTTAGGCTTTGTTGAATTTGCATCTGTGGGTTTATAGTTTTCATCAAATTTGGAAAATGGCCATTATTTCTTCAAATATTTTTTCTGTCCCCCACTCTTTGCGAACACCAATTACATATACATTGGGCCACTTAAAGTTGTCCTGAGGCACACTGATTCCTTAAACATTTTTTCCAACATTTTATTTGTGTTTCATTTTGGATTCTTTCTATTGTTATATCCTCAAGTTAACCATTTTTTTCTCCTGCTGAGTTCAATATGTTGTTAATGTCATCCAGTGTATTTTTAATTTCAGATTTGCATTTGTCATTTTTAGAAATTTTATTTGGGATTTCTAAAATATCTTTCATGTTTGTATTTAACAAGCTCAGTCTTTTCTCTATCTTATTAAATGTATGGAATATAGTTTTATTAACTATTTAGTGTTCTCTCTACTAATTCTTTTATCTGTCATTTCTGGATGTCCTTCTATTGATTGATTTCTTCTACTCATTATGAGTAGCATTTTTCTTCTTTCTTGCGCTCCTAGTAACTTTTGATTGGATGAGTGATAGTGTAGATTTGTACATTTTACCTTGTCAGGAGTTGAATATTTTGTACTTTATTCTGGGACATAGCTAATAGGAAAGTTTAATTCAGGGCACCTGGGTGGCTCAGTTGGTTAAGCAACTGCCTTCGGCTCAGGTCATGATCCTGGAGTCCCAGGATAGAGTCCCGTATTGGGCTCCCTGCTCAGCAGGGAGTCTGCTTCTCCCTCTGACCCTCCCCCCTCTCATGTGCTCTCTCTCATTCTCTCTCTCTCAAATAAATAAATAAAATCTTTAAAAAAAAAAGAAAGTTTAATTCATTTGATTCCTGTGTTTAAGTTTTGCTAGGTGGAATCAGAGTCTATGGTTAATATTTCTCCAGAACAATGGCTATAACTTTCTGAGTAGTCTACCTGATGACCTATGAATTATGAGCTTTTCCACTTTGGTCACGTATTATTCCTAGCCTTGTGTGAGCAAGGGATTATTCTCACTGCCCTTCTACATGATTCTTTTCCTGGCATCTGGTATTATCTTTATGTGCCAGTGCCAATCCGTATTCAGTTAAAGGCTCCAAGGGGACCCACACAGTACCATATAAAGAGAACATGCTTTGGAGTTACACACAACTTCACATTCTAATTCCAGTGCTGCCTGTTACTAGCTGTGTAATTTAGGTCAACACAAATTTCCTTGGCCTCAAGAAATCTCATTTCTCACTTGTAAAATGGAAATAATAATAATTTGTGTGAAAAAATGGGAATAATCACAGTAATAATGACTGTGAAGAATGGCTGCAAGCATAAATATTGCTTGGATCTAGCACAGTTCCTGGCATAGGGCAAGTTTTAAATGCCACTGTAAAATAAATGGAGGTAGTAAACAACACTAATAGAATGTAATTAAAATGAGCCACACAGTTCAAAATCTGGAAAGAAAATTAATCAGAAATGGATAATCTGTAGTTGATTATATAAATAGATTATAAACTTCCAATTCAACTTCCTGCTAAAGATGTACCAAAGAGATAGAAGCAAAAAGACAATCATTCTTTTACTTTGCAGATTCACTGAATCTTAATGCAATCTCTCATTTTACCTTGAGTAAATGTAATTTTTTCTAATGTTTTTTTCAAAAAAATTCAATATTTTTAATATATATAAGGAAAGTTAAATTACTGTTGGCTATAAATTGTCGCAGAACTAAAACTAGAACTCAGGTATCTTTCTGCATCTCCAGGCAGCCTGACTAAAGGAAGTGGAAATACTTTTTTGCTTAAAACTGTCCGAATAGGGGCACCTGGGTGGCTCAGTCAGTTAAACCTCTGCCTTTGGCTCAGGTCATGATCCCAGGGGCCTGGTATCAAGCCCCCGCAATGGGCTTCCTACTCAGCGGAGAGCCTGTTTCTCCCTCTCTCTCTGCCCTTCCTCCTGCTCATGTGCTCTCTCTTTCTCTCTCGCTCTCGCTCTGTCTCTCTCTCTCAAATAAATAAATAAAATCTTAAAAAAAACCTGTCTGAATAATTTTTTCTTATTCATCTTAATTTTCCAAAAGCATTGGATTGGGTTTTTTTTTTTTTTAGATTTATTTATTTATTTATTTATTTATTTATTGTTTATTTTAAGAGAGAGCATGAGTGGGAGGGGAAGAGGGAGAGGGAAAGAGAATCCCAAGCAAAGTCCTCACTGAGCACGGAGCCCCATGCAGGGCTTGATTCACTACTCCCAGATCCCAACCCCGAGATTTCCACCCCAGCCAAATCCAGGAGTCAGCCACTTAACCTACTGCATCACCCAGGTGCCCCTGGATTGGTTTTATGTTGCCTTGGTCATTGCAACTTTGCTTGGCATTTAAAATCAGAAATTTGATCTTGTTGCTGCTTTATTATCTTGTTTTATTTGGTTATAAAAGTTTCTTCTCCCAGTTCAGTTTGTTTTTCATTCCAACGTTGACTGGTTGAGCCATTATTTTGTTTTGTTCCCATGTTTCTGTTCTCTTGCTTTGCTTTATTTCACTTCACTTCAGTTCAAATGTTAGCTGATGTTTGTTTTCCCTGCATGCAAGCACTGCTTCAGTGTTGTGTAGACAGTGATAGGACAGCCTTGAGTTTGAAGAGTATCTGTTGGGTTTGGTTTTCACTCTTTCACTTGCACTTATATCCGTTTATCACTTACCTCTTCCCTTTTACCTTATCTCCCCATGTATGGTCACTTCATTATAGTCACCTTATTCCCTGTCTCCATCTACTGCTGTAAGATTCCAATGGCTATCTGCTGCCAAAAAATCAGCGTTGGTTGGAAGGGAGTATGGCAAATTTCTGTTAAAATTGATGATCTATCCAAAATATGCTATTCTTTTCTTGAAGTGCTTTGTCTTTTTGCAATTTGGTTTACTTTAATATTGATATGACCATTATTAATTTTGTATTATACAAAGTTCACATTGGGCTGAGCCATTTTGCTTTATCATTTGCTTTTTACTCTTTCAATTCCACATCTGCTTTCTTCTCTTCTTTGCTTTTGCTACTCTTTCTTTCTTTCTTTCTTTCTTTCTTTCTTTCTTTCTTTCTTTCTCTCTTTCTTTCATAGTGAATCCTGGGTTTGGCTGGAGTGGAGATCTCGGGGTTGGGATCTGGGGGTAGTGAGATCAAGCCCTGCATGGGGCTCCGTGCTTGTGAGGAGTTTGCTTGGGATTCTCTCTCCCTCTGCCCCTCCCACTCATGCTCTCTCTCTTAAAATAAACAATAAATAAATAAATAAATAAATAACCCAATCCAATGCTTTTGCTGTAATCAATTTATAAGATTAGCTCATTTAATATCACAACAATACTAATGAAGTAGATACTATTATTTCTCCATTTTACAGGTGAGAACACTGAGGCATAGGAAGGTAAAGTAAATTTCTAAAAGTCACACAGCTAATACCTGGTGGATTGGAATTCAGTAAGTTAGGCTCCAGAGTTAGTGATCTTAAGCACAGTATTATATTCATAGGAAAAAAAAAAAGGAAAAGAAAAATTCAAGAAGACTCCAGATGATAAAGGAGAAAAAACAAAAATATTTCTTCCCATCCTCATGCTTTAAAGTGTATGTGTGCACACTAAGGTAATATATACTAGAATCTATTGTGCTCTTATTCAATGGTTTCTTAGAACTGTGTTATGATCATCACATATACTATCCCTTTTAATATTCACAACTGCTCTAGGAAGTGATGCTATTAGGTTGAATCATATAAAATTATCCACATTTGGCCATTTCTGACTTATAAAAAATGACAATATCATAAGGGTCCACCTATTATTGTTACCCTTAACTACCAGAGTACAGAAGCTTAGCATGGTTAAATTCCTTTTCCAAGATTGTGAGTGATGGCACTTTTATGTAGGTGTGAATAATGACACTGGTAGCTTGAAATAAAGCTTATCAGACTCCAATCTCATGCTTTTAATCAAAATGCTATTCTGCCGGGGCGCCTGGGTGGCTCAGTCATTAAGCATCTGCCTACAGCTCAGATTGTGATCCCACGGTCCTGGGATCGAGCCCTGCATCGGTCTCCCTGCTCTGGGGGAAGCCTGCTTCTCCCTTTCCCACTCCCCCTGCTTGTGTTCCCTCTCTCGCTGTGTCTCTCTCTGTCAAATAAATTAAAAAAATTTTGTAAAAAATGCTATTCTGCTTCTGCATATGCTGTTCCATAGAACCTTTCATAATATGGCTATGTATCCCACTTTTCTATTCCTTATGGCCACATACACATATGCACGTACTCAGAATGGCACTGCTTGCTCTGGCTTCTTCTTTAGCATTAAGGTCTCTCTGGGCCCTTCCTACTTGAAGTGTGTTCTCTGGATCAGCAGCATTGGCACTACCCAATAGAAATGTGGAATCTCAGTCCCTGCTCCCGCCCCCCCGCCAAGCTACTGAATTAGAAACTGCATTTTTAACAGAATCTCCTTTAACGTACATAACAGTTTGATAAGCACTAATAGGGAATTCCAAAAGGCTGTCTAGAAGCACAAAACATTGGCAGCTTTCACATGGTGAGGAAAGGCAGTATAACATTCCTTAAATGAAAAAAAAAGGGGAAGAAGTGTATCTTGTCAAATATAGGTGATTCTCATGCATCCAGAGAGGCGGGGGGCTGAGAAGTGGAATTCTGCAACATGTTCGGAAAGTTCGGATATTGGGATCCCTACTGAAAGAGAGAAGTGAGGTAATAAGGTCTTATCCATTGGACAACCTTATGAGGCTTCTTAATTTTTTTGGCCCTCACATTGACCTTCTATTTGTTCTATCCTCACCTTATGAAAACTAAGTTCCATTCCTGAAAATGCTGTCAAAAATTTCATTTTCTCTATTTTTGTGAGGTTTAAAAATAATGTGTAAATAAATAATAAATTTAAAACAAATTTAAAGTAAATATGTAAATAAAAATTTTACTCTAATCCGAGGGGTTTTGGGCAGCTCTGATTCACATCCTATTAACTTCAGGGAAAGCCTTTAGCCATGCTGATAGAGAACTCACAGGGAGAAGTTTTTTGAATTAGGTAGAACATGAATCAGGCCTCGGGAAATCCCAGGAGCTAGAATTCAGAGTTTTGAGAGGATCCAGTGAGTATTTCGATCTGAGCTAGCAGGTACCAAGGATAACAAGATGGCCAAGGTGATAAGAAATATGCCTCTGTAATGTGCTTATGTAATCAGACCCCCACCTACACCCCTCCCCAGTTTAACACAACTGTGAACTGCTACTAGGTAATAGGAGGAAAGAGAAGGTAATAAATGAGTATCAGTTGATCCACTCTACTTCTAGCTGGATTAGGCAAATGAAGTTTATGAGTTAGAAAAGATTGTTTTTGCACATTAGTGAAAATTATTTTTGTTTCAAATGGCAATTGCTAATACCTATTCCAAAATTCCAGTGGCACAAAATGATGTTCACAGAAAGTTTCCCACCAGATTCTCAGTGTTTCTCTTAAGGGGCTATCAATATTACTCTTTCCTTGCGATTTTTTTTCCCCAAAATAAATTCATTTAAAAAATTTTTATACAATGATATCTTACTATATGCATTGTTTTCCACTGTAATCTTTTTTTTTTTTTTTTTTGCTAAACAGTAGTAAATCCTGTAGATTGTTTCTCACCAGTGTATATAAAACTGCCTCATTATTTTTAATAGCTTTGTAGTGGTCTGTTGGATGTTTGGATGTTACCATAATTTACTTAATCATTCCCTTATTGATGGATGTTTAGGTTGTTTTTAATTTAATTTAATGTTGTTAGTCTTCTGCTTTGACATGTCTGTGTGCATGAGAGAGATAGTAGTTAAGGGTAGAGACTAGAGATGAACTGCTTGCGTTTAAACCCCAGCTCTGTCAGTTATTAGTGGGGACATGGTAAGCAGTATGCAAGGGTGAACTATTTTTACTTGAGGTAATATATCTCCAGGATAAATATCTAGAAGTGGAGCTGCTATGTCAATGGGTATGTGCCTGCAGAATTGTTATACATATTGTCAAGGTGCCCTTCATAGGTGTTTACAACTTACACAGAGGGTAATTGTACCTTTTTCTCCATATTCTTTCCAACATTGAAATATGTTGAGTATGGTGGGGAAAAAACCTTTAATTTTTTTTTTCTGTTTATTAACCAGTTAAAATGCTTGCTGCTAGTAAAGTTAAGGGAAGATTGAAGGAGAACCCAAAGCTGAAGAATAGGGTTAAAATAAACTCTTCTCCATTTTTTCCTAGGATACATTTTATTGTTGAAAGTATTAAATTAAATTTAATTTTCATCAATTGTGAGACCCCAGTAAAGCTTCAAAATCTCTGTCTTACGAGGCAACGACTTACTTGTTCCTCTCCAGTATTTCTATTCTGCCCTTACTTGGACAAGGCTAGACTATATTTCCCAGTTGCCTTGCATTTGATAGAGGCCATGTGACCAGTTTGTGGCAGTACAAAGTTGGTGAAAATTGTGCACCCACTGCCAAGCCTAGCCCCTAAAATGCCCTGTTATTATCTTCTGCTTGCTCTTTCTTTGCTCATTGGGCAACCAAATGGAGAGGATTCTGGAAGATTCTCAAGGGTCCTAGGGAATGGTGGAGCTACTGGACGGAAGGAGACTGAGTTGCTGCATGATTATGATTATGTGGAGAGGAGCAGACTCCAGGGCCCGTACTATTCAGCAGTATGTGATATCAGTAAGAAAAAATTTGTTTTCTAAAGCCCCTGAAATTTTGGTTTTTTTTTTTATAGCAGTTTAGCCTACTCCAGTGTTTCTCAACATTATTTTTATCACTTCTCAAGGTAGACTTCCTAGACCTTTTTTCATAATTGCCCCTTCATGAAATTTTAATACCACTGGCGTAGTATTTTTTCTGTTTAGGAACTATATGTATATCTGTGCTTTTTAAATAAAAAGGTTAAGATATTTTTGGCTCCCCACCCCCTTGCCAAGAACAGTTTTTTCTCCCCAGGGATGCTCTTGATTCCATTGGTAATGGATGGCCTATCCTGGCTAATACACTTTGAAGAACACAATTAAATTTTTCTTGGGGTAGTTCAAGGCAGTACTACTGGGAAGTAAAGGAGGAAAAAGATTGGCTGAGCTTGCAGGAGTTCTTTTCATGCTGCGTTTCTGTATAGCATTTGTAATCTTCATAAATGCCATGATTTGCATGATAGTCACTGTCAGGAATTCTAACAGAGCACATGCCTTCATTTATTTTTTTTAAAGATTTATTTATTTGAGAGAGAGAGAGAGAGCATGTGTACACACGCATGTGCGCATGAGCGGGGGCGGGGCGTGAGGGGGGCAGAGGGAGAGAAAGAGAATCTCAAGCAGACAGCACTGAGCAAAGGGCCTGTCTCAAGGCTCAGTCCCATGACCCTGATATCACGAACTGAGCTGAAACCAGGAGTCAGACGCTTAACTGACAGTGCCACCCAGGTGCCCTGAGTACATGCCTTTAAACTCACTGATTGCAACACATTTACTCCTCTGTTTGTATGTGGGTGAGAGGGGTGGGAGGTGGAGAGGGAGGGAAGAGTGGCCTAGCCTCTTAAGCATTACAGTCATTTTAATATAACCAGATTGAACAAGCATCATCACATACCCCACCCAGTGCCTTATGGGAATGAGCTGAGGCAGGATGAAAAGGCTCCAGACCACTGAGTGATTAACACAAGGCTGCTTGGATAACTGGCTTATAGGATTTTATATTTGAAAGGACACTGCCATCTTTACTTTCTCAATAGATAAGTGTCTCAGAAACTTCCTAAGGGAGTAGGAAGGAATAGAGACAGACACAGGAGCTCTTTTTCTGTGCAGCAAGCACTCTATGTGATACACACAAATACATATTCTTGCCACTACTTGTTATTTTCCGTTTATCTTTTTTGATAGTAGTCATCCTAATGGGCACCGGTGTTATCTCATTGTGGTTTTGGTTTGCATTTCCTTAATGATTTATGAGTTGGAACATCTTTTCATATGCTTGTTGATTATTTGTTTATTTTCCTTGGAGAAATGTCTATTCAAGTCCTTGGCCCATTTTTTTTTTAAACCCCCAAATCTGGTTCTTTTTTTTATTTTTTTATTTTTATTGAAGTCATAAAAAGTTGTAGGATATTTAAAGTTTGCATCATGGTGACTTGACATACGTACACATTATGAAAGAATTCCTAGAATCCAGTTAATTAACACATCCATCACCTCACATATTTACCTTTTACTTTGTTGGGTGAGAACATTTAAGTTCTGTTCTTTTAGCAAATTTCAGTTACACAATACAATGTTATCAACTATAGTCACCAGGTTTTACATTAAATCCTCAGATCTTATTCATCTTACAGTCAAGAGTTTGTCCTCTTTTAACAACCTCTTCCTATTTTCCTCATCCCCAATCCCTGGCATTTTGCCCGTTTTTTAATGGGGTTAATTTGGTTTTTTGTTGTTGAGTTGTAGGAGTTCACTACCTATTTTGGATAATAACGATAATAACCTCTTATCAGATATATGATTTGTAAATATTTTCACCAATTCCTTTAGTTGCGTTTTCACTCTGTTGATTGTGACCTCTGATACACTGCTACTTCACTTTTAAATTCCAATTTGTCTAATTGTAAGTGAGGTTTTCATGTGTATGTTGGCTATATATATACATATATGTACATATATATGTATATATGTATATTTGTGAACTGCCTATTTATATTTTTCCCCTACTTTTTTATTTGGAAATTTGGACTTTCTTATTGAATTGAACTAGCCCTTTCTCCTGCTGATAGGTTGAAAATATTTTTTATTTGCCATATATCTTTTCAATTTGTTAATTGAATTTAACCTATAAAGATTGTTTTTAAAAAATCTTTATAGTCAAATTTAACAATCTTTTATTCCATGACTTAGAAAAGCTGGAAGGCTTACTTGGCTAAGAGTGTATGTATATGCCAAATATATGTACATACATATAACACATTATTTTCTAGCACTTTTATTGTTTCACTTTGAAATTTTTTAGGATTGGTATTTGCTTATTTTCCTTTTTTGCTGTCTAACTTCATACTCTCTATTAAATGATCCAGTTTACTCCCACAACTTGAAATGCTACCTGTGTTATATATGAATCATATTATTTTCTACATTTTCTTATGCATAACATTAAGCAATTTTTTTAATTATAAAGTTTTCTGGATTCTAGCTGGCTAGCTACCTGCCTATGTATATCATTTTCGTTTACTAAAATACAGAGTATCTCTGAAGAGATACAGAACAAACTAATAATGGAGGTGACTCTTGCAAGGGGAACAGGAAATAGGGTTACTGGAGGAAATGGGAAAGGAAGAGTCTTATGGTCCACTGTATACTCCCATGTATATTTTGAGTCTATTACTATTTGCAAGTATAAACCTATTCAAAAATAAATATATACATTTAAATGGTACATAAACATCAAACACCATCCCTCCTCTCCCCTCATCACCCCTGCCTCCTCACAAGTATGTTCTGTTACCCTTTAGTGCCTGGCATTCTCCAGAATGTTCTGCCTCTCCTAGTCCTTGGGGCCTGAGGCAATATTTAGTTCTGTAAGATGAAAACTACAGGACCACCTTCCGCCTCCACCTTCCTGACTCTCCATGTTAAGAAAATGTGGAGTTTGCCCTGGGGGGTGAATGGAGATCCAGAGAGGGGAGGACAGTGGAGGTCATGGACAGTTTCCACATATTCGCAGGATATCAAATTGTAGGAATACAGGATTCTTGGGTGGGAGATCCAGCGAGAGCTTTTGAGACTCATGATTATTACCCGTGTCATCACCAATGATAAAACTCTCAACAGCATTTCATAAATGTATTCTGTGCAATGTTAGTTTCTCAAGATGACTCTTAAATTTTTTTTCCTTGTGGTCGATGAAGTTTGCAAAACGAGTAACATATCTCCACTTTGGAGAATGATGATACACACTAACATTTTAAATGTATGAGTAATTTTGTAAGACAAACAAACAACCTCTTTAATTTGTGTTTGAACTAGATTTCCTAGCTTGTTTGACCAAAGAATCATTCTTACCCACACATGTCTTCAATGTTAGCTGTGACCTACCTACTGTGGCAGTGTAAAGTGGGAGCTGTATAAATTGTAAAAAACAAAAGAAAGAGACAAATGTTGGGACACCTGGGTGCTCAGTCAGTTAAGCATCTGCCTTCGGCTCAGGTCATGATCCCAGGGTCCTGGGATCGGGTCCCACATCTGGCTCCTTGCTTAGCGGGGTATCTGCTTCTCCCTCTCCCTCTGCCTACCGCTCCCCCCTGTTTGCACATGCTCTCTCTCTCTCTGACAAATAAATAAATAAAATCTTAAAAAAAAAAAGGAAAAGAAAGAGACAAATGTTGAAGCAATAGATAAGAAATGCCAATCTGATTTTGTGTAAAATTAAATTTTTAGAAGACTATTTTGATATTTTTAAAGAATAAATAGGGCAGAATTAGAAATAATTCAGCAAATGAAAATACTGCTAATAAATGGGTGCTTTTGAAACCTGAAAACAATCCTCTCCTGCAGGCTGACCAATCCTAATAATCATGATTTTACTCTTCACGTGTTTGGCAAATCCTATCATGGTCAGAGTGGTCATGAGTTTAGATCCTTCCTGAATTAGTTCACATCTGAAATAGACAAGTCTAAATCCTGACATCTGCCAGAGTGTGTAAGTTCTGGAATAGGGATAACAAGCTTTGTTTTCTGGTAAGGTCTAAAGCAATGGTTGAATATGATAGAGCTAAAAGGTAGGCTGGGAGGGTGTGAAAACCAGGGAGGAAAAAAGAAGGAATGGAGACATGACTAGAAAATAGAAAATAAAAAGAGGGGAAAATACTTGCCTGTGGCAGAGGTTGCCACTGACTATGCCTTAAGTGGCACTCAGTGGCCTCAAATTTAAGGGTCCTCTCTCCTGAGAACATAGCCTTTAATGTTCTCAGACCTGGCACTTTTGGATCTAGGTAGAGGTAGTGTGTTTTTTCAATCTTGATGAGGCTCTGTATGTCTGCTCTGACATTAAGAACTGGTGAGAATGTTCACAATTCTCATCTTATGTAAATGTAAAGGAATACTGTAAGATGTGGTTTGCAATTCAGACAATACATTAGAATCACTCAGGGAACCTTAAAAACATACCAGTGCCCAAGCCCCGCCCCCCCCAGGCCAATTAAATTGGAATCTCAAACGTTTGGCTTTAGGTGTGGGTATTTTTTTTTTAAGATTTTATTTATTTATTTGAGAGGGAGAGAGAGCATGAGCTGGGAGGAGGGACAGAGAGAGAGGGAGAAGCAGATTCCCCCCTGACCAGGGAGCCCAACACGGCACTCAGTCCCAGGACTCCGGGATCATGACCTGAGCCAAAGGCAGATGCTTAGCCGACTGAGCCACCCAGGTGCCCCTAGATGTGGGTATTTTTAGAAGGCATTCTAGATGAATTTAATATACCTTCCTGTTTGAGCCACAGCTGTAACAATATAGGAGGTACCTACTGAGAATCCACCAGCTCACCAACAAGGGCACAAAGGACAATACACCAATTTGGTATGTTTTAGGTCAATGACATTGAGGCTGCTTCTGGCTACTTTCAATTAAACCTGTAGTTCTGTAAGATCTCTAATTTCTGGGTCACAGAATTTTAATATAAAAAACTATTTGTTGAGTGGTCAGTATGATTACAAATTTGGCTCTAGAGTTGGACTGGCTCTGATGAAATTACTTAGGAATCAGAGGAGGCAGCATGATGTACTGAGACACCCAAGGGATGTCTTGTATTCTAGACATGTTCTTCCTTGCTTCCACTGTGGAGTAGCAATCCCAATTTTCCTTGGTAGTCAGGATCAGTCACCCCAGTCAGCACAATAACTCTCTTCCTTGCCTGTTGACTCAGAAGCATGAGTAGCCCAAAGAGGCCAGTTCAATGGAATCATTGTGACTCCTGGTGGAAGCATTCCTCCCTCTGTAATTAAGACCTCTAGGCCAGCAGAGCATAAGATTGCAGGAACAGGAAGAAAAGCATTTTCTAGTGGGTCTCTAGGGATAATAGTGAGGGATGCCACTACTCCCCATTTCCATCCCTTGATTCCAGAACCCATGAATCCTGGATATGGGAGGAACAACATCACTACTGGATGCTATCCCTGATGAACACAGATGCAAAAATCCTCAATAAAATACTAGCAACCGAATCCAACAATACATTAAACAAATCATTCACCATGATCAAGTGGGATTTATTCCTGGCTTGCAAGGGTGGTTCAATATTTGCAAATCAATCAATGTGATATACCACATTAGTAAAAAAAAAAGGGTAAGTACTATATCATTTCAGTACATGCAGAAAAAGCACTTGACAAAGTACAAAATCCATTCATGCTAAAAACCCTCAACAAGGGACACGTGGGTGGCTCAGGTGGTTAAGCATCCGCTTTTGGCTCAGGTCATGATCCCAGGGTCCTGGGATTGAGTCCCATATTGGGCTCCTTGCTCACTGGGAAGCTTGCTTCTCCCTCTGCCTGCTCTGCCTGCCATTCTCCCTGCTTGTGCTCTCTCTTTCTCTCTCTGACAAATAAAAAGAATTAAAAAAAAATTTAAAAAATCCTCAACAAAGTAGGCTTAGAGGGAACATACCTCAACATAATAAAGGTCATATATGAAAAATTCACAGCTAATATCATCCTCAATGGAGAAAAACTGAGAGCTTTTCCTCTATGGTCAGGAACAAGACATGGATGTCCACTCTCACCACTGTTATTTAACATAGTACTCAAAGTCCTAGCCACAGCAGTCAGACAACAAAAAGAAAGAAAATGTGAATCAGCATGGAAGAAGTAAAATTTTCACTATTTGCAGATGACATGATACTACATACAGAAAACCCCCCAAAACTACCAAAAGCTACCAGAACTAATAAATGAATTCAGTAAAGTCACAGATTACAAAATCAATGTACAGAAATCTGTTGCATTTCTATACACCAATAATTAAACAGCAGAAAGACAAATCAAAGAATCAATCCCATTTACAATTGCACCAAAACAAGATTCCTAGTAATAAACCCAACCAAAGAGGTGAAAGATCTGTATTCCAAAAGCTATAAAACACTGCTAAAAGAAATTGAAGATGACACAAAGAAATAGACATTCCATACTCATGGATTGGAAGGACAAATATTGTTAAAATGTCTATGCTATCCAAAGTAATCCACACATTTAGTGCAATCCCTATCAAAATACCACCAGAGCTAGAACAAACAATCCTAAAATTTGTATGGAACCAAAAAAGACCCCAATTGCCAAATAATCTTTAAAAAGAAGAGCAAAGCTGGAGGCATCACAATTCCGGACTTCAAGTTATATTACAAAGCTGTAGTAATGTAGACAGTAAGGTACTGGCACAAAAATAGACACATAGATCAATGGAATAGAATAGAGTGCCCAGAAATAAACCCACAACCATATGGTCAATTAATCTTCAACAAAGCAAGAAAGAATATCCAATGGGAAAAAGACAGTCTCTTCAACAAAATGTGTTGGGAAAACTGCACAGCTACATGCAAAAGAATGAAACTGGACCACTTTCTTATACCATATGCAAAAATCAATTCAAAATGCATTAAAGACCTAAATATGAGACCTGAAACCACAAAAATCCTAGAAAAGAGCACAGGCAGTGATTTCTTTGACATTGGCAGTAGGAACATTTTTCTAGTTATGTTTCTTGAGGCAAGGGAAATGAAAGCAAGAAGAAACTATTGAGACTATATCAAAATAAAAAGCTTCTGCGCAGTAAAGGAAACAATCATCAAAACAAAAAGACAACCTAGTGAATGGGAGAAGACATTTGCAAATGATAGATCTGATAAAGGGTTAGTATCCAAAATATATAAAGAACTTATACAACTCAGCACCACAAAGTCAAATAATCCAATAAAAAAATGGGCAGAAGACCTGAATAGCCATTTCTTCAAAGAAGACATACAGATGGCCAATGGGCACATGAAAAGGTTCTCAACACCACTGATTATTAGGGAAACACAAACAAACCACAATGAGAGATCACCTCACACCTGTCAGAATGGCTAAACTCAAGAACACAAGAAACAAGTGTTGGCAAGGATGTAGAGAAAAAGGAACCCTCTTGCACTGTTGATGGGAATGCAAACTGGTATAGCCACTGTGGAAAAGGTATGGAGGTTCCTCAAAAAATTAAAAATAGAATTGCCATATAATCCAGTAATTCCACTACTTGGTTGTTACCCAAAGAATATGAAAACACTATTTCGAAAAGATATTTGCACCCCTATGTTTATTGCAGCATTAATTACAATAGCCAAATTATGGAAACAACCGAAGTGTCCATGGATAGATGAATGGATAGAGAAGATATGGTGTGTTTTTATACTATGGAATATTACTCAGCCATAAAAAGAATGAGATCTTGTCATTTACAACAACATGGTTAGATCTAGAGAATATAATGCTAAGTGAAATAAGTCAGAGGAAGAAAAATGTCATCTGATTTCACTCATATGTGGAATTTAAGAAACAAAACAAGGGAACAAAGAAGAAAAGAAACAAATAAACAAACAAACAAAAACCAGGCTCTTAGCTGTAGAGAACAAACTGACACTTACCAGAGGGATGGTGGGAGGGGGGATGGGTGAAATAGGTGAAGGAAATTAAGAGTACACTTACAGTGATGAGCAGTGAGTAGTATAGAATTGTTGAATCATTATATTGTACACCTGAAACCAATATAACACTATATATTAACTATGGTGGAATTTAAAAAAATGGATATTGTTCTTACTTGATCTAGAAAAGGAGACTTAGTATGAATTTGTCAACGTTTATTTATCACTGGACAAAGGAGAGGACTGGGTCTGCCAGAAATAGGCAATTTGATCGATAAGAACCTATGAGGTAGAGCAGGCTTCATTGCAGCCTAGATGAACTCTGAGTCAAGACTCTTGACTCTTTTCCATGTAATCTCTAGTTTGGCAGGATTTATGATCCGCAGTAGAGAATAATTTATATATAAACGAGAGTAGTCTGTCACTGATATTTTTCTCATTTTAAATTAATTAACTGACAAATATATGAGTAAATTTTAAAGACTAAGAACAGGTGTACAGGATCTGAGCAGTATTGGGACAAAATAAATTTGTTCAATTCATTCAGTATCATCTAAGCAAAATTAGAAAACACAATTCCACAAATATTCATTTCATTTCATTTAATATATAAAATTAAAGTACTATTACTAGAAATGACCACTGTTAACATTTTGGGTTCAAGTAGAATATTACTTAATTGATTTCTTAATGGAAGCTCCATTGAAAGAGATTATTGGCACTCCCTATTCCTTCTATACAATATAACATTGTTTGCCAGGATGTGTTAGACAAAGGCGGCTAGCGGAATGCTGACACTTCCTCTCTCTACCTGAGTTCTGTCCTCACTAAGAATCATCTGTTTTGTTTATACCTAATTCTTTTATGTAACTATGTAATTAAATGTTATGTGAATTATGAGCAGAAAGAATATTAATTCTATGAAAACTAGATTAAACACTTTGAGACAACTTGGTAAATAGTACTACACATAGGGGCGCCTGGGTGGCTTAGTTAAGCGTCTGACTCTTGATTTCGGCTCAGGTCACGATGTCAGGGTTGTGACATGGAGCCCCATGCCCCTACACCCTCTTCCTCTCTAAAAAAAAAAAATAGTGCTACACAAAAATTGACTAATTTGGTATAAACAAGACAGCTATAAAAGATGAATAAAATAAAAATCTGAAAAGATTTTGCATTCAGACTTCTTTACATCTCTAGTTTGTCTTTGACTTTTGTAAAAATGAAATTACATCATATATAGTCTTTGGATACCTTTTTCACTTGGCATTTTGTGAGATTCTGTAGTTATACTTGATTCTGTGGTTATAGCTCATTCATTTTCACTGCTACATAACATTCAATACTAAATTTATAAATGTAACAAAATCTATTTATCTGTTTTTCTATTGATAGACACTTTAGTTTGCTTTAATGCTTACTTCTATAAACAATGCTGCAGTAAACATTCTTGTAATGGTTTCTCTATGTTTCTTTCAGCAAATTCCTGTGGGTGATAAACTCCCTTAGGTGAGATACCCAAAGTGTATTTATTTTCTGTTATCTGAAAATAATAGTTTTCAGATTAAGAACTTTAGCTTGACATTTTAAACTCATCATTTTGACTATATATACCTAATTTCCTTCCATATTCTTTTGTTGCTGGTGACCTGTCTTCTCTGAGTATAAGTCATTTCTTTGTTGAGTAAGCTCTCTTTTTACTTTGATAGTTTTCATGGTTTTTTTAGTATGCATTTTCAGTGTGAATATTCACATCTTTATGGAACATTCTCAGCACTTTATTTTTGAATATTCTTACTTTGTCAATCTCTCTATTCTCTTCTTCTGGAATGCTTGTTAAAAATGTTCAAAAACGGGGGCGCCTGGGTGGCTCAGTCGGTTAAGTGGCTGCCTTCAGCTCAGGTCATGATCCTGGGGTTCTGGGATCGAGTCCCACGTCCGGCTCCCTGATCAGTGGAGAGCCTGCTTCTCCCTCTCCCTCTGCCTGCCACTCTGCCTACTTGTGCTCTCTCTCTCTCTGTCTGTCAAATAAAATAAATAAAATCTTTTTTTTTAAGATTTTATTTATTTATTTGAGAGAGAGAGAATGAGAGAGAACACATGAGAGGGGGGAGGGTCAGAGGGAGAAGCAGACTCCCTGCTGAGCAGGGAGCCCGATGCAGGACTCGATCCAGGGACCCCAGGATCATGACCTGAGCCGAAGGCAGTCGCCTAACCAACTGAGCCACCCAGGCGCCCAAATAAATAAAATCTTTTAAAAAAATGTTCAAAAACTTTTTCATTCAAATATTTTACATGTTTTTTCATAACCTTTAATCTCTTTATCTCCCTGTGATGTTTCCTTGGTGATTTCAATATTACTATATTTTATTTTGGTGATTCGCTCTTTGATTTCCATTTAGAATTTGTCCCATACATTTTATTTTCAGTTGATAACTATATCTACAAAACTTTCAAATTTCATATAGTTCATTTTTATTTATTTATTTATTTTAAAGATTTTATTTATTTATTTGACAGAGAGAGAGAGCACAAGCAGGGGGAGCAGCAGGCAGAGGGAGAGGAAGAAGCAGACTCCCCACCAAGCAAGGAGCCCGATATGGGACTCCATTCCAGGACTCTGGGATCACAACCTGAGCCAAAGGCAGACGCTTAACACCTGAGCCACCCAGCCTGCCCCTCATAGGGTTCATTTCTTATAATCTCCCTCCTTTCTATTTATTTTTTTCTCCCCAACACCAAAACACTTATTTTATTTTATTTTTTTATTTTTTAAGATTTTATTTATTTATTTGACAGAGAGAGAGACAGCGAGAGAGGGAACACAAGCAGGGGGAGTGGGAGACGGAGAAGCAGGCTTCCCGCTGAGCAGGGAACCCGATGCGGGGCTCGATCCCAGAACCCTGGGAACATGACCTGAGCCGAAGGCAGACGCTTAAAGACTGAGCCACCCAGGCACCCCCAAAACACTTATTTTAAAGTTTTTTTTAGATTGCTCTATTTTCTTTTAACTGGGATACATTAATCTGCTAATTTATTTTCTTGTCTGTCTTTATAAATTTTCTTCATGTGCAGTGGAATTGTAATATGCAGGCTTATCTTGATTGGGAAGTTTTTCTTTCATTTTTCCTTCATATTTGAATATTTTTGTGAAGCTTTCATTCCCAAACTAGGGCATATTCAAGGTTTGAGGTTCCTGCCACCTTTTAGATTAAGACTAGTTTTATTTTGTTCCTGGCTGTAAGGTGTCTCTGCTTTCCTTTATTTCCCTCATTAAAAAGCATTATATAAGCAATAGACTACATGGTGGCAATAGTTTCTTTTATGTTTTTTTTTTTTAAACTTCCTCTTTTTTTTAAATTAACATGTAATGTATTATTTGTATCAGGGGCACAGGTGTGTGATTCATCAGTCTTAATTCACTCACCATTGCACATACCCTCCAGTTTCTTTTATGTTTTAATTTTTCTTAAAGTCTCTCTTTGCACGCAGGAGAGATCTAACCTTTTCCCAGTTACCAAGCAATGAGCCTAATGCTGGTCCCTTAGCTTAGCCTATGTAGGCCACTTTGCGTTTTTTTTTTTTTTAAAGATTTTATTTATTTATTCATGAGAGATAGAGAGAGAGAGAGGCAGAGGCAGAGGGAGAAGCAGGCTCCCCGCGGAACAAGAAGCCCGATGCGGGACTCGATCCCAGGACCCTGGGATCACGACCTGAGCCGAAGGCAGACGCTCAACCGACTGAGCCACCCAGGCGTCCCTCACTTTGCGTTTTCATTTCCCACAGAATGTCATTTCAGCTGTCTCCTCCTGCTTCCAGGCCCAGAGGCCAGTAGACCTCAGCCCAGCTAACTGCTTATTTGGTTCTGTTTCTTGACTACAGTGAAATTTTACCTTTTAAAAAAATTATTAAGGCTATGTCTCTTTTTATTATATTTAAGAATATTTTATCAGTTATTGCTGTATGTTCAGAGCAGGAAGAGAGAAAGAATGTGTGTGTGTGTGTGTGTGTGTAAAAGTGCCCCACAGCTTCATCTTACTGGGAGTTGCTTCTTAATAATTTCATAGATTTCCTTATGTGTAAGGATAGCAGCCCTTTGCTACCAATTTGCTACAAACATTTTACTGTTTTTCATTTTCTTTTGTATATTGTATTTTTTATTACAGACGTTTTAAACTTTATAATTTCTTTCTTTGGTATAATACTTAGAAAATAGCAATTTATATTTTATTCTAGTGCTTTTATAGTTTTTAATATCCTAAAGTATTTGTATGCTCAATTTTTTAATACGTATTTTGATTTTAGATAGTAATAGTAGTATTTTTTCCTAAATAATTAGTATATTGTTTACTTATATATGTAAGTATAAGCATGTGTATCTATTTTATATATATCATACATATGTTAAATAGCTCATCATATCAACTGACTTGAAGTGTCTGATAATTTTACACATCTAGTTTATACTTGATTCTTTTTTAAAAAAATATTTTATTTATTTATTTGAGAGAGAGACACAGCGAGAGAGGGAACACAAGCAGGGGGAGTGGGAGAGGGAGAAGCAGGCTTCCCGCTGAGCAGGACCCTGGGATCATGACCTGAGCTGAAGGCAGATGCTTAACGACCGAGCCACCCAGGTGCCCCAATGATTCTTTATACTACGTCTATTTAACTCTGCTGATATCAGTAGCATTCATTACTTTGTAATGAATTTTTATGGAGGAGCTTCTTTACTAAGTTGTAGATACATGGATAGGAGACAAACTATGGACCCTGGCAGATCTTCCCCAGGTGTCACCTTCTGAAACCCAGCTTGAATAGTCAACTGTGCCTACATTTTACTACATACAGTTCCCAAAATATCTACTTTATACTGATGAATGAATTATGAGATCTAGTTTATGCACAACAGTAAATTATAGCAGAAAGACTGATAGGCAGATCTCACTCTACCACTAACTAGCCACTGTGACATCTGTGATCCTCTTTCCTCATCTATAAAATAGGGATTATGTGCTCATTGTACAAAGATTTTGTGAAAATTCTACGTAATGGATGGAAGCATCAATGGCATTTCCCACCCTATGAAATAAATAATTAATAGATGATAATTATTATATACTGAAAAATCAGTGATAAAAAGGAGCATTCGGACCTCTTGGTGAATATTCCTCTGGGTTGATTGCCCATGCCAAAAACACCACCACCAACAATAACAAAAACTAATTAGTAAGATTACAAGAGATTTACAGAGGATATGGCCCATTGAGGATTATTCCCAGCCATGGCTATCATTTCAAATTAATTTATTTATTTTCCTTTAAATTTTAATTAATTTTTGTAAAGATTTTATTCATTTATTTGAGAGTTTGAGGGAGAGAGTGTGAGCAGGGGGAGGGGCAGAGGGAGAAGCAGACTCCCTGCTGAGCAGGGAGCCTGATTTGGGACTTGATCCCAGGACCCTGAGATCATAACCTGAGCCGAAGGCAGATGCTTAACTGACTGAGCAACCCAGGCACTCCTAATAATTTATTTTCTAAATGAATTCTACTTGTCATGTGATTACTAAGACGTGTCATTTGGGATGCCATCCAGGAAAAAAAGAATGACCCAATAGGGGAATTTTTATCCCAAATCTGAGCTTTTTCTGACTCTTAATTTCTGAAACATAAAGCTAAAAGAAAAAAAAAAACCTCTTAAATCAATCGGTTGATGGGATATTCACATCAAACTAATAAGATAAATTGTAAGAGACATTTCATAAATTTATTTCCGTGAATTTCTTCCATAGCTTAAGCTGTAATTTCTTTTTTTTAAAAGATTTATTTACTTTAGAGAGAGACACAGAGAGAGAGAGCGTGAGAAGGGGAAGGGAGAGAATCTCAAGCAGATTCCCTGCCGAGTGCAGAGCCTGACTCAACTCAGGGCTTGACCACAGGGCTTGACCATGGGGCTGCACCATGGGGCTCAATCCCAGGACCCTGAGATCATGACCTGAGCTGAAATCAAGGGTCAGATGCTCAGCTACCTGAGCCACCCAGGCACCCCTGTAATTTCTTTTTAAAAACAGGACTTTACCCTTTTTGACTGTATTGGGAAAGTAAAGATTTATCTGGGAAAATAGTAGAGAAAAGCATTAGGCACAAAGATACTACATGGGACTTTTCTTATTTATTTACAGTAACATTATCAGAGTTTTAAAAATCTAATTTCAAAGGTAATATAAGTTAATTTCAAGAGAATTTAAAGATAACTAAAAGCATCAAGGAAAAAATCACTCATAAACTCACACTGTATATAATATTTTTAGCCATTTTTCTAAGGGTAAGAATGAGTAAAAATAGAGTTATACTAGCCAAACTATTTGGTAATAATATAGCAGTAATATTTTTCAATGTTATTTTATATTATTCTATAACATGATTTTATTGGTTACATAATAATCCATACAAAGGCTGTAGATTTTTAATTTTTAGATATTCCCCTATTGTGAAACATTTAGGTTGCTTTCAGTATCTCACTGTGATGCATAATACTGCATTAGAGTCACTTATTATATGGAACTTAGTTTCTAGTCAGCATGTAAGGTAAATATCTCATAGACAAAATTGTACCCGAAATTCTCTTAAAGCAGTTGCCACTTGAAATGTCACATCAAGTGACACTGATGTTATGTTTCTCCATAGGTCCATCTTGGCTAGTTTTTCCTCTAGATTATCAATATGTTTTGGGTGTAGGCAACAAAAACTGCCTCTGGCATTTTTAAGCAAAAGGGTTATTTATTAGAAGATTATGGGGGATTATTCTTCATTAGGAATCAATTGGTAACTATATTGGCAAATGGGCAAAAACCAAGAGATCTTTAGAAAAGACTAAACTGCAGGGACAGTCTGGTCCGTGCTTCAGTGGTTTACTACAATTAATTAGGCCTTCAAATAGTTATTCCATCTCTGCATCCTTTTCTTATGATTAAAAGTTCTGATTGGTCAAGCTTAGGTTATGTGCTCACTGTTTAGTTGTACCAAGAATCAGACAAAGAAAAAAAAATCCACCTCTCTTGGCTTTTGTAATGGGATGTACCATGAGAGACAGGAGTTAGAAATTGCCCTCCCAAGAGAACCTTAATCATGGGGATATTCCACCTGAAAAGGAAATCGAGGTACTAAAAATGTGTGGGAAAGCAGTTGGATACCAGGAAGTCAAGAAAAAAAATATACCAGCTCAGCAGAAAAAAAAAATCATTTTTTTAAAAAAAGATTTTATTTATTTATTTGAGAGAGAGAGAGCACAGCCAAGGGGAAAGGGAGAGGGAGAAGCAGACTCCCCTCTGAGCAGGGAGCCCGATGTGAGGCTCGATCCCCGGGATCATGACCTGAGCCGAAGGCAGACACTTAACCGACTGAGTCACCCAGGTGCCCCCCAAATCAGTTTTTTTTCCAGTTAAGTGCCAGATAGAGAAGTTGGCTAGGGTTTAGGAGCTATATGATGTGAACTAGAATAATGCTTAGCAAAATAAGAGTTCTATGTTGTCAGAAACATCCTGGGACCCACTGAGGGGAACAGATTCATCACTTTCATGTTTGCTCATTCTATAGCTTAAGTTTATAGAATGACTGGCAGAATCATCACCTGCCTTATTTAAATTATTATAATAATTATTATTTTTGCAGAGGATTTAATGGCTGAATTTATGTAAATTAACTATGCTATGTGCTGGAATTCCAATGTAAGAAGAACAACTAAAATTCTTTCTGAGATAAGCAGTTTTAGAATATACATTTTGGGAGGATATCCAGTTTTGGATAGAAAGCTTTATTTATTGAATTTCTAGATAGTGGTTAGGGAATCCTTGGACCTCAAAGAAATTGAATTCATATTTTGTGTGCATTTTTCTTGGGAGGCATTCTAATGGTCTCATCAAATGTTCATTTAGCCTAAATAAGGTTAAGAACCATCTTTGCATCTCTCTCCTAATTACAAAACAAGAATTGAAACAATCAAATAGAAGTGAAGCTATAGGAGATAAGAGGCTTACAACATTTCTGATAAACTAGGAAATCCTAGAGAAAGAGTAGTCTGTAAGAAAAATTTGGATCTGGTGCCTAGGTGGCTCAGTCAGGTAAGTGCCTGCCTTCAGCTCAGGCATGATCCCAGGGTCCTGGGGTTGAACCCCAGATCCCAGATCGGGCTCCCTGCTCAGTGGGGAGCCTGCTTCTCCCTCTCCCTCTGTCTGCCGCTCTGCCTATTTGTGCTCTCTCTCTCTTTCTCAATCTCTGTCAAATAAATAAATAAAATATATATAAAAAAAGAAAAATTCGGATCCTTTGCCAGCCTCCTTTCCCCTAGCCAATCCTAGAGACCGTCATTATGTAATTTCAGTGGGTCAGCTTAAAATAATGTAATGGGTATCTAGGGACATACAATCATTACTATGAGACTAAAGAAAGTTCATTCTTCTGGAAATCATGCCTCTTTTTCCTGTGATTCACACATCACGCGGAAGCCCCTGATTCCCTGGAGTTCCTATTAGATATTCCTGGTATAAAAATCTTATTTTCTATTCCCTTTCTTCTCCTCCTCCTCCCTTCCCCTTCCTCCTCCTCCTCCTCCTCTTTCTTCTTCTTCCTCTTCTTCTTTTTAAAGATTTATATATTTTATTTAAGTGAGATATGCTTATCTTTTCCTCTAGATTTGGAGGAAGGATTCACTTCCTTTTTTTTTTTTTAAGATTTTATTTATTTATTTGACAGAGAGAGCAAGAGAGCACAAGCAGGAAGAGTGGCAGAGGGAGAGGGAGAAGTAAGCTCCCCCCCAAGCAGGGAGCCCGATGTGGGGCTCCTTCGCAGGACCCTGGGATCATGACCTGAGTGGAAGGCAGATGTTTAACTGACTGAGCCACCCAGGCGCCCCAGGATTCACTTTCCTAAGATGAATTGCTCTGTGTCCCTGATTTTTTTTTTTTTTACTCCAGTGAAAATCTTTTAGGCTCAGACTCATCTCATTCTCATCCTTGCTTCTTCCTCCTTGTCGATCCTTCTCCCCTGACTTCAAAATGTTGTGGTATATGTTTACTCTTTATAAAATATTTTCTGGGGGTGCCTGGGTGGCTCAGTTGGTTAAGCAACCAACTCTTGATTTTGGCTCAGGTCATGATCTCAGGGTCATGAGACTGAGCCTCAGGTCAGGCTCTGCATTCAGTGGAGAGTCTGCTTGAAGATTCTCTCCCTCTGCCCCTCCACTCACTCACACATGCATGCTCTCTCTAAAAAAAATAAATCTTTAAAAAAATAGTTTCTCTCACTTTCATTTTACTACTGAACTTTTTAATAAAAAGCTCACATCTTCCATGTTTTTACCACTTATTTTCTCTTTAAACTGTTGTGATCCCACTTCTATCTCAAAACTGTTTTCTTGATAGTCAGCCACGAACAAATAACTAAATTCGGGGGGCTTGTACTTGGCTTGAACTTCTTGGAGGCTTGAGCTAGAGAGCACGCTGTTCTTGAAACTGTAGATTTGTATCATTCGTTAATCTAGTCCAACTATGTTTTAAGTGTTTTACATATATAACTCATCATCACCACACTCTATGAGGTGGTATCATGATTACCCCCATTCTAATGATGAGGAAACTGAGGACCAGAGAAGTTAAGGATGTGCCTTAAACTCCAGTTCAAATGTCCTTTATTCATTGCACTCTCATTTCTACTTATTTTTCTGTCTTCTCCCTTTTTGCTGGCTTCCCCTTCTACTACCTTCCTCTGTGGCTCACAACAGCTGTTTGTCCTCATTTTCTCTATTCACTTGCCTTCAATAAAGCAGCCTGTTCTTATTAATAAGATTATCATCTTTTTGGAGATCAATTTTTATTACTCTTGTGGTACATTTTGTTCATTCTGGATTCAAAGTTCTGGTTTATTTGGTTGCCCACATCTAAGCAGTCCTTTCCTTTCCCTTCTGCTATTGATACCCATCTTTTAAGACCTAGCCTGGGGCGCCTGGGTGGCTCAGTTGTTAAGCCTCTGCCTTCGGCTCAGGTCATGATCCCAGGGTCCTGGGATTGAGCCTCACATCAAGCCCCACATCGAGCCCCACAACAAGCTCCACATCGAGCCCCACATCGGGCTCTCTGCTCCGCGGGAGTGTGAATAATGACACTGGTAGCTTGAAATAAAGCTTATCAGACTCCAATCTCATGCTTTTAATCAAAATGCTATTCTGCCGGGGCGCCTGGGTGGCTCAGTCATTAAGCATCTGCCTACAGCTCAGATTGTGATCCCAGGGTCCTGGGATCGAGCCCTGCATCGGTCTCCCTGCTCTGGGGGAAGCCTGCTTCTCCCTCTCCCACTCTCCCTGCTTGTGTTCCCTCTGTCGCTGTGTCTCTCTCTGTCAAATAAATAAATAAAATCTTTAAAATAAAAAACAAAAAACCGTCCTTTTCTGATTTCCTTTTTCTTCTCTTGATTCCTACAACTCTTATTGTTTGGAACAATCAGTTCGATTATAAATAACCTATTGCATTATGCATTTGTTTCTTATATGCATGTCTTGCCTTTTTAGCTGTACAGGAAATTGCTGGAGGAATGGGGCTCCGCCTTTGAATTAATTTATATTCTCTATCAGTATTTAGCATCTAACATAGTGGTGGATACATGAGAGGTAGTTTGCACTCCTTTGGTTTCAAACAAGATAAAACAACTATGGCTAATGTAAGCAAAAGCAAAATTGTGGTAAGGATTCAGGAAGTTCTTAGAGCTGATAGGAGCTAGAGCACCAGGGGTCCTCCTGTCAATGATCAGAATGCTGCTGCTGGTCAGGATGGGACTCCAGCCACATTCAGTCTCTTAGATTCTCTGCTAAAGGTGCAAATGAGAGGAAAGAACATCTGAATGGCCTAGCTGAGATCTCATGCTCCTCCACTGAGGGAGGAAATTTTGCTAATTAAAATCTAACCGGGTTGTATTAAATAGGAAAGAGGTCATTCCTCCAAAAAATTTATGTTGCTGTTAGGAAAGGAAAAAGGATATTGGGAAACAAACTGAAAAAGTTGGAGGATAAACATTTATTGAATAAATGTGTTAACCTTGTGACATTGGTCACTACATTTAGGTTTCATTTTCCAAGAGTGGGGGCAAAAATTTAGGAGCAGAGAGCCATGCAGGTCAAGCACATTGTAAGGATGTGCTTACACTCCAAAGAAAGCAGGCTTTCATTTGGATGTTTAGATTCTAGACTGCTTAGACATAAGTCAGAGTATTTGATCATATGTCATCTGAACTACACTTCAGCCTGCATCTAAAATTTAGGAAGAAGTGGGGCGCCTGGGTGGCTCAGTTGGTTAAGTGACTGCCTTCAGCTCGGGTCATGATCCTGGGGTCCTGGGATCGAGTCCCGCATCGGGCTCCCTGCTCTGTGGGGAGCCTGCTTCTCCCTCTCCCACACCCCCTGCTTGTGTTCCCTCTCTCGATGTGTCTCTCTCTGTCAAATAAATAAAAAAAAATCTTTAAAATTTAGGAAGAAGAGGCTGAATAGTATAAAAGTTGGTTTTAAGGTCAGCATGGTAAATTGAAGAGTTCTAAATGCTCCTCCACCAATTCTCTTTGCTGTTAGGTAAACCCTTTTACCCTTTGCTTCTCTGATTCCGTATAAGTAAAGGAAGGGATTGAAATAGATAAAATTTAAAACCCCACCATTAAAAATCCTACATTTTCACAGAGAATCTCTCATTTATCTTTGATATGGTTTTTAAGGTGGTTCATGATTAATTATCACTTACAGGAACCATGATGGAATAACTTTATTGGTTGCTTATCCAGAAACACCAAATGACTCTTCAGTAAACTCCTCATAGGTTTATCTAGATTAGTCCTGAGATGTTCATATGAGACTATGCCCTCTGCATATGAGATTATGCCCTTCTCTGCATTTGGCCAGACTATCATGTTGCTCCTTTTTGAACAGCGTTAAGTCCAATTTTTTGGCATGTCTACTAGGATTATCAGCAGTGACAAAACTCAGAGCCATAACTGCCACTTTAGTTCTCTCCAGATTTGTGCTAAAGCCCTTGGCTTCATCTAGGAGAGATTTTTGCCCCTTCCCTGGCCTTCTTTTTATTAAAATGGCTATTTTCCATCTCATAAGATACATATCTTCAGTCTTGGTTTCTTGGTACCCTTCTTTTAATATAGAGAGAGGTGGCTGACAGTTACATAATTTCGCCAGAATTACTGCCCACCTGTACACTGTTATATGAGACTTACTCTTATAGAATAATCTTAGGGAAGTTGGACCTAAGCAAGCATTCACATCAAGGGTTTTAAAGTTCAAAGATTCTCCCATAGTTTACAGCTTCACCCAGATTAGATGATGATATATAATCAATATCATGTGCTTATGTATGGAAACGATTCTTGTTCTATGAACAAAGCAGTGAAATGTAGGTAAAATTTCATTAAGGTGCATAATGTTGCAAAGAATGAACTGTTATAATGAAGTGATTTTAGTGTCCTTACAGTGAGTAACAAGGCTTTATGGATGTCATACTTCCTTCCATCCTCATCCCCAACCCCCTACCATCATATAAGTTATACAAGTTTTGCTCTATGCCTCCCTGGAGTCACCATTCACATTGCAAATTAAGTAAGTGGTGTTACCTGGATTTATATGATGCACAACCTGTGCAGCTTCATGGTGCTCCTGCTCCCTGCACCTACACAAACACAAGAATTTCCAGCCATATAAAACCCTGAATATACCAAGTAATTGTTCAATACCATGTCTTTTTACCTGTGGTTACTTTTGCTTCAACTGTCCTTCTGTACTTCATCTTTCTGCCATGCTTCACCTCTTTCTTTAAGATACATTTTAAGTTTTATAATTCATCAAACTAAAACATGATAATTATAAAATATTTGGGTTATGTATTACTAGATACATGTCACTTTAAAAATTCTATTATTACTGTCACACTTAACTATGCTTTATTGAACTCATCTGCTTTTCCTACTGGAATTTGAGTTTCTTGGGTATTAAGGACCATAAGTTATAGATCTTGCAAGCTCAACAATGATCATGGCACCTAGCACACAGTAGGCATATCATGAAAGTTTCTGAATAAATGGTTGAACAAATATATGATAAATGCTTTTTTAGATCTCTGTTTTTGTAAGTCACTCTAGTGCAAGATTAGAGAGGACAGTGGAGCAAGTGATGCAGTAGTTCAACTGTTTGCTTGCATTTTGTCTTAGGGAGTGATTTATTTGGTTCGTTTTATATTATCCTTTTTTCCTAAAAGAATAAAGGTGGCTTTTACGTTCTCATAAATTATAATAGGATAAAAAAAAACAGTGAATAGGTATGAGTGAAAGTAAAATCAGGATAAGAAATTAAGATGTACCAGGGATACAGTTAATTTAAAAATCCATACTACAAAGATGCTGCATATTTGGTAAGAAGTGAGATACAAAAGTGGTTCTGAGATTCCTTCAAAAACAAAAACAAAAAAAACAGAGAGAAACAAGCCCAGTAGTGATGCTCATAGTAATCATGGGCTAAATACAAACCATATACCGAGGAGAAGGCCCTTTTTTATTTGATCCTCAATTAGGCTTTTGGACAATGTCATACTTGAAGGTGTTCCTATCATGAGTCATCCTCAGTAAGATGCTAAGTGATGTGGTGGGCCAACTCTTAACTAAATAGTATGATAAATAGAATGAATTTTGTTGCTTTTCATTATTCCACAAAATAACTGGATATCATGATATGAACCTACAAAACAGAAAATTATTTTTAAGCAGCCAAAGCAATGTGTTATAGGTATACCTGTTTGATGCTATGGCCAGATGCAAGACAAAATCTAGTATACCCAGAAGAGTGTATAAATTACACATTATTTTAGGCAACCATCCAAACATATTATGCCTCAAAACCAAGCAGATAGGAAATATTTCCATTAAGGTTTGACTTACAGATTATATGATCAAGTGGAAAAGAATGTAAGGTTGATAGGCTTTTGTCAAAAGCCAGGAATATATTAACTTATCCTAAGATACATATCTGAGTGGATGATCATCCCACAGCCACATGGAGACTGGCTAATGCTTAAACTAGGTTTTGGGTCTACTCTAGTATGTTGGAGAGTAGCTGCCAATAGTTTTCTGATTTTTATCACAGAAACAGTTAAAATAATTTTAGGTGTTAGATTTTCAAAAGAGAACTTAGAGAACACTTTACATGGTCATAAATAATGGAAAACAAAGTAGCTAACTTTAGTTATTATAATTTCCTGGTGATCCCTTCAAGTTGATTTAGATTTAAAATATACCTTTTTTTTAAAAGAAATATTTTATTTATTTGACAGAGACATAGCGAGAGAGGGAACATAAGCAGGGGGATTGAGAGAGGGAGAAGCAGACTTCCCGCTGAGCAGGGAGCCCAATGTGGGGCTCGATCCCAGGACCCTGGGATCATGACCTGAGCTGAAGGCAGATGCTTAATGACTGAGCCACCCAGGCACCCCTAAAATATACCTTTTAATTCCTAAATTAAGTTAACCTGCCATATAAAGTTGTTGCACATATACCTATTATTTCTTGGAAGATATCCACCAAAAATACTGACTTGGCTTTGTGGTAGCTTGTTTTAAAGCTATTTTTGCTGTTGTTGTTATTATGGTAGCGATAGGTGGTAAAACCTGAATTGAAATCATTCCTACTTAGTTCATATAATAAATCTATGTCATCAATGTGTAGGATCATATTCTATTCTGTATAGCAGGTAGTAAGGAGAGAATATAGACGAATCATCAGAAAGAAGTTTTAAACCACTAAGGTACCAGTTAAAAATAAAGAAGATTCCAGTATAATATTGTGGACTGAGCACAGACATTTCTCTCCCCTATCTGTTAGGATCTTTACAATAAGAATAAAAATGGGGGGCAGGGAAAGCCTCAGAACAATTTTTCCAGGAAAAATTTAGAATTATGACCAATTTTCTCTTCTTCCCTACCAAAAAGTTTGGGAATGAATACTGAAATCTTTGAAATGCATGGGGGCTGGTGGAAGACTTCCAGGGAAAAATTCCTTTTAAATTTCTAACTCAGAACTTCCCTAATCCAGGTAACTGAGATTTATAAGAGGTGTTAAAAAAAGAAAGTATTTCTTCTTCTTTACAAAAGCTACTTGTAAAGTTCAGCTTTGTCAACTAGCCAGCTAGATGAGTTTCCTTTATTTATTTAAGCAAAGAAGTTGATAAAGATTGAAGGACACTTTTAACTGCATGGGATTTGTAAATTCATGGGACATGAAACCTGAACTTACTTATCTGACTATCTAAAGGTAATCATTTCACATTCCAAAAGGCTTGGTTTAAGGTATAATCTGGTGAGTGATGTTCTCCAGTAGTATGCAGCAATTAAGTCATTGCTTATGAGGATTGACTGTCCTCTGCTCCAATATATAGTGAAAAATATGAGAGCAGAAGACATCAATGAATAAGAAATTTCAACAAATATAAAAGGAAGTGTTTGGAGACAAATTGATGGATGAAACATAGCAAAGAGCTCCACAACACAGCATCTATCCTGGAAGTTATATTGGGAAGATAAGAGCTGATGGTACTGATGGTAGTCACACAAAATCCATGCTGAGAGTTAGGGAATATTAAGGGTGCAATGGGCAGGAGGTAGAGCTGAAACTAAAGAAATTAATTCCACGTCTCTCAGTGAAATAAAGGAAAACCACATCAGCTACACGGAATAATACCTGTATTCTTCATTAAAAAATATTTTTAATTGTGGTGAAATAAACATAAAATTTATCATCTTATTCATTTTTAAGTGTATAGTTCAGTGGTATTAAGTACATTCACATTGTTTTGCAACCATCACCATCATTTACCTCCAGAACTCCTCAGACTGCAAAACTGAAACGCCGATTAAACAATATCTCTCCAGGGCGTGTGGGTGGCTCAGTTGGTTGAGCGACTGCCTTCGGCTCAGGTCATGATCCTGGAGTCCCTGGATCGAGTCCTTGGATGGAATCCCTCATCGGGCTCCCTGCTCGGCGGGGAGTCTGCTTCTCCCTCTGACCCTCCCCCCTCTCATGCTCTCTCTATCTCATTCTCTCTCTCAAATAAATAAATAAAATCTTTAAAAACAAACAAACAACAACAACAACAAAAAACAATATCTCTCCATTCTCCTGTCCTCCCTAACCCCAGGCAGCCACCATTCTACATTCTGAATCTATGAGTTTGACTACTCTAAGTACCTCATATGAGTAGAATCATGCAGTATTTGTCTTTTTGTGACTGGTTTATTTCACTTAGGCATGATGTCCTCAAAATTCACCCATATTGTGGCATGTGTCATAATTTCTCTCCTTTTTAAGGCTGAAAAATATTCCATTTTATGTATATACCACATTTTGTTTTTCCATCCATCTGTCCATGGACACTTTGGTTGCTTTTACTTTTTGTTGATTGTGAATAATGCTACTTTGAAGATAGGTATACAAATATCTGTTTGAGATCCTGCTTTCAGCTCTTTGGATATATGCCCAGAAGTGGAATTGATGAATAATATGTAACTTTATTTTAAATTTTTTTAGGAGTCGCCATACTGTTTTCCGCAATAGCTACATCATTTCATATACCCACCAATAGTTCACAAGGGTTCCAGTTTCTCCACATCCTTGCTAACAGTTTGTTGTTTTCTGATTTTTGGATGGTAGCCATCTCAATGGCTTTGAGGTAGTATCTCATTATGGTTTTGATTTGTATTCCCCTAATGATTAGGGATGTTGAAAATCTTTTAAAGTGTTAATTGGCCATTTATGTATTTTCTTTAGAGAAATATCTATTCAAGTCCTTTTCTCATTTTTTATTGTTATTGTTGAGTAATGTAACATGGCAGAATGATACTATGTTTATTCTGAGAATAGATTATAAAAACTGACTACAGCTGGGACGCCTGGGTGGCTCAGTCGGTTAAGCGGCTGCCTTCGGCTCAGGTCATGATCCCAGGGTCCTGGGATCGAGTCCCACATCAGGCTCCTTGCTCAGTAGGGAGCCTGCTTCTCTCTCCCTCTCTCTTTCCCTCTGCTTGTGCTCTCTCTGTCAAATAAATAAAATCTTAAAAAAAAACAAAACTGACTACAGCTTCTACTTGGCTCTTTCTCTTTTGGAAAATACACCTACCTTGGGAGCCCTAACATGTAAAAAGTCTGGCTATCCTGAAAAATTCATGCTGTAGAGACCATGTGGAAAAGCAGAAAGAGGGGCAGAGATTGAGACAGATAGATAATGAGAGAGGGAGGGAGGGACAGAGGGAAAGGGAGAGAGCGAGAGAGGGAGAGAGACAAGGAGAGGAGAGAGAGAGAGAAAGAGAGGACAGAGAAAGAGAGAGATGCCCCAGCGTGAGTCACCAGATACTTGATAATTCAGTCCCCAACCTTAGAGCTACCCCAGCTGACTCTCAGTAGAGCCAACACAAGTAGTCTTTGCCAAACCCTGCATTAATTGCAGATTTATGAGGAAAATAAATGTTATTGTTCTCTTAAACCCTAAAGTTTGGGGATGTTTTGTTACAAATCAGAAGATAACTGGAACACATCTACTAAATCTCTCTTAATAACTATGTGGTGTTTTAATATAATGGGTATAATTATATTTAACCATTTTTCTATTGTTGGACATTAAGGTTTTTTTTTTTTCAGTTTTTTGTTGTTATAGTTGAACAACTTGGAACATACATGTCTGTGTACTTGTCCAATAATTATTTTAAGTTGAATTCTTAGGAATTCTAGGTAGTACACAGAAGTGTGGCATGGTGGTTGTTTTGTCGTATTTCAAATTGTATGTGGTAAACCTCTATAATCCTTGCCAATCTAAGGCAGAAGATAGTAGTAAGTCATATATAAAATTGCAATGAGTTAGTTATTTAATCTGGCAAATGAAAATGATATAATGATACTATAATCATAAAATGGTGATGGCAGTTACTGCTATCACATTTCTAACTTCAGAGCATTCTTTTCTCTCAGTTTGAGGATAGAGTACATTTTAAATACCCTATGGGATTTTTCTCAAAGTACAAATAGTTATAATTTTCTGACCTCTCTACACAGCCTTCTTCTCCTCCTAGTCACTTAGTTGAGAACCATCTCCTCAGTGGGACTCCACCAATGTTTGCCTGAAGTTAAATGGAAGGAGTTTAGCCTTGCCTATATGGAATATGAAGAAAATAATCATTATATTTTCTTTATATTATAAGAAAAATAAAATATAACATATTGGGGAAGATATTAATCATTGAATTTGAATAAAACTTCCAACTTGCAAATAAATACTTTCTAAATTTTTAATGAGAAAGTTTATCTTGCTCCCATGGATATAGCTTTTTTTTTTTTTGTAAATATGTATTGTATACGGATGTATGCTTGAGATGGTTACACACAATTCCCTGATGAAGGCTTGGCAATGTTCTCTTTAAATTCTTGTAAATTATCATCAACAAGAAACTTTATTCATACAAGTAGATAATTAAATTCTAAAACACACTTTACATCCATTAAATTTTTAACTATTTCAATAGTTGAAATTACATTTCAATTTAAAAATTTATTTTTTATTTCACTGACAAATGTAATGGTAACATTTCTTTTGATAATTGTGAGTGGAGTTTGAAACCAATCCAACTTTTTAGCATTAAGTGTTTCAAAATAATGGTGAGGCTTTTATTTGGAGTATATGCATCCATTATAAGAATAGCCCCTCATCACTAGTTGGAAGCCCCCTGAAGGGAACACACTGAGTCAGCAGCTCAGGGATGGGCCTCTCCAGGATACCTTTGTCTTGCCTTTATGAACCCATCACCTGTCCCTGAGCAGGCATGTGACTGCTGAGGTTGATGTCCAGATGGTAGTATCTCCTTGGCAATGTTCAGCAGGTTGTAGCAGAACAGCAAGTACCAGGCTAGCTCATCCTCATCTTGCTTTCTCTCTGGGGCAACAGCTTTGTCGCTATTCTTTCCTACTCTGTTTTCTAACTTACTTGATTTTAAAATTTAATTATGTTATATGCAAATAATGAATCAACACTACATCAAAAACTAATGATGTATTCCATGGTGACTAACATAACATAATAAAAAAAATTTAATTCTTGTTTAATTTCCTGCCAGGAGGGGCGGGTGCCTGGGTGGCTCAGTCCTTAAGTGTCTGCCTTCGGCTCAGGTCATGATCCCGGGGTCCTGGGATTGAGCCCCGCATCGGGCTCCCTGCTCAGCGGGAGGCCTGCTTCTCCCTCTCCCACTCCCCCTGCTTGTGTTCCCTCTCTCGCTGTCTCTCTCTCGCTGTCAAAAAAAAAAAAAATCTAATTTCCTGCCAGGAGGACCCCCTATGCTCTACTTTTACCCCAAGATTGTCACTGAGGCAAAAGGTGTTGGGCACAAGTTGGTGCTGCCTCATGGATAGATGAACTGGTAAATTAAATTTCTAATGTTTTATTGGTAAATTTTGTGTAAACATTCATAAGTAAGTTTTAACTTTATTTTCCTTTACATGGTACTCATGTTTGGTCTATGACATCAGCTAATGATTTGGCTTTATACAAATGGAGTAGTTTTTCATCTTTTTCTCTGTTATGGAAAATAAGTAGGATAAGTATGATCTACCAGTTGAAGGTATTCTGGAACTTCTAAAAATACATGGAATCAGAGCTTTTGGGGTATAGGTTTTTAAATTGATTCAGATGAATTCTCCTCCTTACTGAATTTTTCATACATTTTGGTGATTTATGTTTTCTTAGAAATGTATCCTTTTCCTTAAAGCCTTTAATTTTTCACTAGAATGGCACATATTGTCTCTCATAATTAAAAAAAATTTTCTCTAGGTTGGTGTTTGTCTTCATAATGACTGAGATTGCAGGCTGCAGAGGCTGCAGGATTTCAGTGCTGGTATTATCATTTGCTTGTTTTTTGGCTTGAAGAAGTTTCTTAATGCTCTGTGACTTATTTACTCACCTGAAAAATAGAATACAAATGATATTTACCTGATAAGGTTGATATCATTGATTGTAAATCACTCAATAAAGTTTCTGGAGCATTGTCATAAGTAAATGATAGTTCCTATCATTATTTTATTTCTTATACTAATTGTTAAATATTTGTGCCTTTTCCCCTGCTTTTTGGATTACTCTTGCCATTTCACATTGTATTTTTTTCAGAGGCCAGTTCTTGAACTTACGTTTATCCTATGTTTTTAAATTTACTGTTAATTTTTAAATATAATTCTTACTTATTTTCTTACTTTTTGTAGGCACATATTGTTTTTATTTACCTAGCTTCTATTATTCTAAAAGCTTAATTCATTTTCTTTTTACTGTGTTTAAGAAATACTCGTAATGCTCTAAATTTTCTTTTGAGTAAGTACAGTTTTGGCATTTTCATTGTTTTTAACATCTAGTAATCTCTAATTCAGTTTGCTGTAGGAATTATTGAGTAGAATAACCTAGTATTTTACTTTATTGTTTTAATTTCCTTTCACTTTTCTTCTGTATTCTTAACAAGTTTCTCATGGTCAGCTATTCAGTTATCCGAGATTTTAATTACACTCTTAACTGCCTCCACTGTGGGTCAGTTGCTGTTTTAGAGTTTAAGATTTCCTGAAATCCTCTTCATCACACCCATCTCCTTTTAATCTCATTCTTTTGTTTTTCATTTCATTATTTTATTTTTATTTTTAATTTAATTTTTCTTCTTAATTTTATTTTTCTGTTACCTTCTCATTTCAATATTTTTCCCTTTATATGTTGTTCTTCCAATTTATAGAGGCAGGTCTTTTACTCTTTCTAGGTTATCAGTGAAGTTCCTAAATTTCTTCTAGATTCTGCTATAACATATGTTGTGAAGCCTTCCAGGATATATGTCCTTTTATTTTGTACCACTCCTCTCACACCCCCAACCCAGGTCTCTTTTTTATTTTTTTTGTTTTCCTTTTTGCATCCTTCAAAAAAGGTGAAATATAGCCAGACTCTGTCTGATTTTACTACTCTGTCTTTTGGAATGGGAGTTGAATTCTTGGCCTAAATCTAAACTGGAAATTGTGTTGATTGGCATAGCTCCAATTATATTTCTAGTTGATAGAAGACTTTCATCTCTGGTACCTCTTTTCAAGTTTTTATTGGATGTTCTTTCTATTCCCTCTGCGTGGTAATCTAAATTGATGTCTGTGTAATGCTTAATTCTAGAATTTGCTGTTATAAGAGTTTCTCTTTTCTGCTTTCCCCTTATAGTGCTTAAATTGTGGGTACCATAACCCTTAAAATTCACTGCTATACTATTAGTTTCAGTTTCCCCTTCCTTTCTACTTACATATTCTCTGAAATCAGATGGTAATACTCTGAAACTTGGGCAAGAGGCTGTATGCTGTAGAGTGCCCAACTTTGAGTCATTTCCAGCCATGCTTAAGCACACAGGGGTGGTGTCTATGGATCCAATGAGAAGCATATACCTGTAGCCCATGTATCCTCCTATAAAACACATTAAGGGCCTCTGAATCTCCAGACTTTCTCATCCAAATGGCCCCAAGCTCACTTTTTGGGCTTGCACAGTTCTCTTCTCTGGTCCATCTTGTTGAGTGCTGGACTTGTTTGCACTGGTGTGTCCATCTGTTGGCTCTAGAGATGGCTATTAGAGGTGTGGTAAGTAGAATGACCAGTCTTAGGTATGAAGACTGGGGTAACCACCTGCATGAGCAAATGGCCCCTTGTGGGCAGGCTGGGCCAGGGTGTGGGAAAAGAAGAGGGGGCACTATGGGCTGAGGGCCAGAAGCTGACTTCTTGAGTAGACACATCTCAGTACAGAACCTTGAGGAAATCTGAATTTCCAAAACACAACCTAAACTTATACATTATTATAAGAATATTTCCAAATATAGGAAAATATGACATTTTATTTGAGTTTTTTAAGCTTTACTTATAATTTTTAAATACTCAGACATATGATATATAGGCTTCCATTTTTTTTCTTTCTTTGTGCTTCACAATTGTTACGAGTGCGTCTGCTTCCAGGTAGTAGGAAAGTGATGGGAGAAAAAGGGTAAAAGAAGATGGTGGAACGGGCTCTGCTCTACAGAGCTGGAGGTTCCAGGATGGTAGGAGGAAGTCAGTGCCCTAATTTTCTGTGTTGTAAGTCTGCTGTTCTCCCAGTTTGAGTACTGTTGATGGATTGGTATTAACAGTTCTCCTGTGGTCATAGGAGTAAGTGGAATGTAATATTATATATTAGTTGTAATACTAATATTCAGAAACAATGGTTACCACAGTGTTAGTGCAGAAGGGCTGATTTTACGAGCCAGTCCTGTCAACCTTTATAATTGAAAGTAATATTTCTCAGTGAATGATACCAGCTAAACCTTTATGCCAAAGCAGAGAATAAATTTTTTTATCTTCCAATTTGGTGACCTCGAGGGAAGTAACATAGTAAAATAAATAAAATCAGCAGTATAATTTGGCATACTAAAAGGTAGTTCTTATTGATGTCACATAATTTCAATAGTCTTTTACTGGTTTCTAAGATTTTAAAATAATGCTATTTGAGTCAGTATGTAACAGTTGCATTTTATCTTAAGGAATAACTAAGGTTTTTATGTAATTTTTCATAGCTTTCATTTATTCATTTAAGACATATAAATTGCATTTCTACTATATGCCAGTCACTGCTTTGAATGCTAGAATATAGTGGGAAATAGTAATACTGAGGGTGGGTTCGGTTTCATCTTTATGGAATAACCTTATAAAGCTTGGGTTAGTGATGAGTATTAAGATGAGTTTTATTGCAACAGTTTTCATCACAACCATCTTCATTGCTCTTTGCTGAATGACAATTGGCAGAAGATGTGCTCTTATTTTGGCGACTTATAAAATATAAACACTAGCTCCGGTCACAGTGTTCTTTTCTCAAAATTTTCAATTTCACATTGCTGACTCACTTAATTATAAATTTCTCACTCTAGCATTCAAGATTTTCATAATATGTTACCTAATTCCTTAGCCTTATTGGTTACTCCTATCCTGATGCATCCTGTGTTCTGACAATCTTGGATTACTTTCTGTTTCCTGATTGTGTCCACACTTTCTTCATTTTGAGCTTTTCCTTATGTAATTCCCTTTCACAATAAGCTGTCCCTCTAAATTCTGAAATGACTTGCTCAAGCATGACTTTCCATGAAACTTTTTCCTAATCCTCTCTACTGATTTTTCACTCTACTGACTCCTCATGGCACACTGTCTCTACTTTTCTTAAGGAAAATTGAAATTGTCTTTTATTATAGTTATTATTTCCTGTTCTGATCTCTCCTTGGTGGTGGAATCTAACGTACTCTCTTTTGTATTGTTTTTAATACCTAGTAAGTACTGACTGCAGGCCATAAGTAGATAAGTGCGAAATGAACAAAGAGGAGAGACACTGATTTGGGGTCCTATTTGAAATACCTGAACATGCATGCCACTATGGACTGAATATTTGTGTCCTTCCTCCCCCCAACAGATTTGTATGTTGAAGCTCTAACTTGCACTGTGACTGTATTTGGAATAAGGAAGCAATTAAGGTTAAATGAGGTCATAAGGGTAGAGCCCTGATTTGATGGGATTAGTATCCTTCTTAGAAGAGATGCCACAGCACCCTCTCTCTTGTTTCTTTTCACCAAGTGAGGACAAAGTGAAAAGGTGACTATCTACAAGCTAGCAGGAGAGCTGTCATCAGGAATGGAATCAGCTGGCACCTTCATCTTGGACTTCAACCTCCAGAATCGTGAGAAAATAAATTTTTGTTGTTTAAGCTACCCAGACTATAGTATTTTGTTATGGCAGCCCTGGATGACCAAGACAAATTTTGGCAGTAGGTGTGGAATGCTGCTGTAACAAATACCTAAAAATGTGGGGATGTGGCCTTGGAACTAGGTGATGTATTGTGGCTAGAAGAGTTTTGAGCCAAGTGTTAGAAAAATCTGAGATTGCTATAAAGGGACTGTTTATAGAAATACTGGATTTTATTTTATTTATTTTTTATTTATTTTTAAGACTTATTTATTTATTTTAGAAAGGGAGAGAGGAGTGTGTGGCAGGGAGAGGCAGAGGGAGAAGGAGAGGGAAACTCATGCTGAGCGTGGAGCTGAATGTGGGGCTTGATCTCATGACCCTGATATCATGACCTGCGCCGAAACCAAAAGTTGGATGCTTAACCGACTCTGCCACCCAGGCACCCCTGGAAATACTGATTTTAAAGGCCAATCTGGTAAGGTCTCATGAGGAAATGAGGACCAGGTTATTGGAAATTAGAGGAAAGGTGATCCTTGTTATGAAGTGGCAGATAAGTTGGCTGAATTATATTCTACTGTTTTGTAGAAGATAGAACTTGTGAGTAATGAAAGGGGTATTTAGCAGGGGAGATTTCTAAGCAAAGTCCTCCTTACTGCTTAATAGTAAAATTTGAAAGGAGAGTTATGGATTGAAAAAGAAATCAGTACTTGGAGATTTGGAAAATTCTCATCCTATCCATATTATAAAAAAAATGAGAAAACATGTTTTGAAGAGAACACTAACCATTGGGTAAAGAGATCTTGAGTACAACTCATGGACTTAACTGGACATCTCAACAGAAACCAGGAATAGAGATGGGATTATATCAGCAGGGATACTGTCAGTTTGAATTAAAAGGGGCAGAAAAAGTGGGACAGGGTGAAGGAAGGCTGTCAGATTTCTCGGATTTTATAGGATGTGACCATAGAACTCTTTGGCTGTGAATGTGCACTATTCTTCAAGCAAGGGAAGAATGACTTTTTAAAGCAATTCAGAGATCACAGGGCTGCCACTCCCATCACAAGGCCAGGGGCAAGGCTGCTTCCTTACTGGTTTCAGAAGGCTGGCTCATGCATGGTGGAGTCCCTCACAGAGAACCAGAGGGGTCAGGTCACAACCCCTCCCCATGCTGAATGATTGTGGGTACCCCACAGAGCCAAAGGAGCAGGGCTGTCCCACTCCTACGATCTGTGGGAGTGATGTTGCTACTTCAGTGGGCCTGGATGGCAGGACAGTAAGCTAAGAAGGATTGTTCTTGAGCAGTGCTACTTTGGAGGAAGATCCTACAGGCTCTAGGTCTAAAAATATACACATGATAATTCATAGTCTTACCTCCTCATTTTAAAATTAAAGAATCAAGCTCAGAGTGGTAGAAAAAAAATTGCCCATTAGATTTTAAGCACTTTGATGTGCCACATCTTATTTATCTTTGTATTCCTACCTCTATAACATAGTTCTTGGTGCATAAAAATCACTTGGGAAATAAATTTCACTGGTAAATATGATTGGTAAATGTTTGCTAATAAATGGTAGCTGGTAGACAAAGTGTAAACACTGGTTCTCTTCGTTATGAAAAACATTGACATGACTCTAAAGAAGTGCTGAGAATTATAGTAAAGGCATCAGTTATTCAAAGAGTTTGGTACTTCTTAGGAGAATGAAAAGTGGATGCTTTTGTAGTGGTGGATAAACTACAGGGAGCTGAAGTCCAAGCCCATATAAGAAATGGCTGAAGCATAAATGAGAACCAGTTTTTTCTTCCAGAGCAAAACACCATAAACCAACACATATTGAGAGCAGGGAAGACAGTTGTGGAAGAGATAAGAAATGAGAGAATTGATTAAATAATTCTTTCTGTGTTACTGATCCCCCAACCCTGACACCTGGGCAAATTGTTCTCAGGCTTAAATCAGGCAAAGAGTCTTATTGAAATTGAGTTAATCTTCCTAGAAGGCCAAGGCCTTCAGAGTGGGGGTTGAGTTCCAGAGTAAGACTCCGTATTTTGGCTTTTGACTCTTCCCTACCTATATACCTAGTGATGCTTACAGGTCAAAAGGTCCACCTAAGATCACAGAGCTTGTGGTTACATCACCTATTTAAAGGAAAGGTCAGTGATTTCAGAGAAAACCTACATATGCTAACTAAATCAAGGAGCTTGTCTATTATAAACAGTTTTAAACAGACTATCAAGTTTCTCTAGGCATTTGGGAAAAAATAGCTGCACAAAGAAGCCATATCAAGAAGAACAAACAGAACATGTAACTTGGAGGAAATAGGTAGTAAAAAAATATAAAAAAAAACTTTAAAAAGGATGCTAATACTTCCCAGTTTGCATGACAACCTATGTTTCTGTTTTCCTAGGTTTTGACTGATAACACACCTCTTTTTTTTTTAAGATTTTATTTATTTATTTGACAGACAGAGAGAGACAGCAAGAGAGGGAACACAAGCAGGGGGAATGGGAGAGGGAGAAGCAGGCTTCCGCTGAGCAGGGAGCCCAGTGTGGGACTCTATCCCAGGATCATGACCTGAGCCGAAGGCAGACGCTTAATGACTGAGTCACCCAGGCGCCCCAATAACATACCTCTTTTACAGTCAAAAGTGCCAGGTTTAGACAACATAAGATATGGTCTTCTTAAATTTTTAAGAATTTTATTTATTATCTTCAAAAAGATTTATGAAGATAGTATATCTATTATAAAGCAAGAACAATGAACCAAATCTTCAAACCCCAAACCAAACCAAGTGAAAGAAAACCTTCTAAGCCCAAGAAGAAGATCCTGAAAATTAAAAAATATTATTACTTAAGTAAATATTTAATAGGAAGGCCATAAGAAAAAGTTAAGAAAATCTCAAGAACATATAGCAAGAAGATAGAAAATAAGAGAAAATGTTGAGCTCTAGGAGATCAATCCAGAAGACACAAAGTCAAAACAATATTTTGGAATAACATGAAATTTTAGAACACAAGGATAAAGAGAAAATCCTAAAATCTTCCATAAGCAACAAACAGCAACAACAAAAACAAGTCCCCCTACAAAAGAAGTGGAGTCAACCACGATTAGACATCTTTTCAGGCTGTGGACACATCCTTTGGATACTTGAAGGCTGTAGCATTCCATCAAAGTTATGACAAGGAATGATTTTGAATCCAAAAGTCTGTTTAATCAGTACAATTATCAATCAAGTGTGAAAGCAGAATAGTTTTCAGACATTCATACATTCAAAATTTGTTCCCATGCTTCATATCTCAAAAAAATCCTTGTGAAAATACTTTAGCAAAACAAAGAAGGAATCAGAAACAAATGAATGTGGAATACAAAACTCAGTAAGATTGAAATGAAAAAAAATCTCAGATTAACAGTTCTTGTATTCAAATTGTTTAATATTAAAGCCTTCCACAAATAACATGTATAACATTTTGGAATATCTTAGCGATTAGATGAGAAGTCTTTTTTTTCAGCCAGGAAAAATGAAAGCCAAACAAAATTCATACAAAAAAATCAAGGACCAAATATAAGGAAAATTACAATAAGGCATGGTTAATGGGGTATAACTAGAGATAATCCTTTTGAGCTTGTTACGTGGAACATTCCTCTTCAAGGGGAACAGGTTTTGTAACATAAGATACATGCATTCTTCTCTTAGATCCAATTACATTATTTGGTGTTGCAGTGAATATGCATAGTTACTAGCATAATATTTTTAATGATATTTGTTTGATTTTGATTTCCCAAATCAACCTATGATCAAAGAGTGGAATAAGTCATGACCATAGCACAGAATCCAAATATTAGAAAACCTAACAATATTAGAAAACATTATACTTGATAGAATTTGGGAAGTGTTAGGAGGGAGAAGATGTACATGGAAAGAGGTATAAATATATTATGTACTTTTCTCATCTTACATAACAGGAGTTGCTCTTTGAAGTAAAACAAAACAAAATTGAGGTTTTTATATATTATGTTAAGTCACGAAGATGATCAATAGAAAAAATAATACAATATAACTAAAACAAGGATGGCCAGAACAAGGATGTATTCTAAGAAATATCTAATCTTTTATAGCAGAGTCAATAAATAAGATTGTGTGTAGGTGTGTGTATATGTGTGTGTGTGTGTGTGTGGGAAAACTGAAAAAGGGGTTCCTTTTCATATGTGAGTCAATATTATGATACCAGAACAATATGTGAGGACACAGAAGCCAAGAGACCTGTAAGAAAATAAAAGCCCAGAAATGAAAAAAGAAAAAAAGACCATAATATAGTGCTGTTCAAGCTTACTTGACCCAGATTTTTAGGGGAGAGGTACAGCCAGCCCTAGAGTTATATTATGGAATTATAAGATCAAAAGAGGCATTCCATTCCAATTGCCCTTTTAGTTTTATTTGAACTAGAATGATAGGCTTCCTAAAAATGTCATAGCGAAACAAAACCAGAATATTTCACCAAATTTAGAAAGATGTCATGTCACCTATATATGTCTTTGCTAAAAGAAGAAAATATTCCTTGAACTCATAGAAACAGAGAACAGATTGGTGATTTCCAGAGATGGGTGGTAAGGAACAGGGGAAATGAAAGAAGGTGATCAAAAGATACAAACTTCCAGTTACAAGATAAATAAATTCTGGGGATGTAATGTACTGCATGGTTGTGATAGTTAACAACACTATGTTGTATATTAGGAAGTTGTTGAGAGTAGATTTTGAGAGTTCTCATCGCAAGAAAAAAGTTGTTAACTATATGAAGTGACAGATATTAATTGTGATAATCATTTCATAATACATACATATCTCATATTATTATGTTGTACACCTTAAATCAATACAATGTTATATGTCAATTTTATCTCAATAAAATTGGAAGAAGAAAAAGGAGAAGTTTCTGACAGCACAGCCAAATGAACACCTGCTAATACTTGAAAAATTCCACCTCCTTGCCATGCCAACCTTAAGACATATGCCTGGCAAGGGCTTACTTTCTTTTCTCTTTAACAAATGAAGGCATGGCTAACAAAATTCCTGCTTCCAAGCATTTACTCCATTCTTTTGTCTTATCCTGCTACTTAGGATGTTTTGAAATACCTATCTCTTTCCTGACATGAGAGCCACAACAACATAACAAAATAAGTTATATCATGTCTGGAAAAAAAATCCAAAACCAAAAGACACCACCACCACCAAGATTTTTGCCTTGATTTGGCAATGGCCACTTTTTACAAACTTTCTCTGAAGCCAGTAGGCATGCTGCCGACATCCAACAGAATTGGCCTCTGGTGTAATTTTGTTCCTCTTGGATTGCATCTCAAACTACTTGGACCCTCTACTTTCTTAACTCCTTGGCTTTTGACACTCTGCTTTCTTCTTTCATGGGAAGATGGCTTAGTGCCACACATCTCACATTTCTGTGGAAGGGAGAAAACTCCCACCCTACTGCCCAAGAGGAATCAGGATTGGTGAAGTGCTTCTGATCTCTCTCTCCGCTTTCTTTGCTGTTTCCCTCTATCAAAAGGAGCACACAGTCTTGGTGAGAGCCTGATTCTCATTGGGTGGTGTTAACATGTTGAAAACTGTGGCCCTACCTGATAGATTTCTCTCTTTGTTACTGGGTTAAGACAAGATAAGCTCTCTGTCTTCCTGGAGTCTCAATACCTGAATGTGCTCAAGATGCTCTGTAGTTTAAGTTCTTCACGCATGTGGATCCCAAGATCTAGACTTGAGAGAAGTAGGAGGAGGACTACATGTTGACTACAGGTCCAAACTACACTCTCCAACTAAACTTTGCAAGCAACAAAGGCGATAATAAATTTAAATTCAGAGTTTGCTCTTGTTCCATTTATTACTTGGTTCAGATTTTATATTGGAGAAACAGGCTCCTAGCAACCTAGGCAACCTTATACCCCTGCTTCAGCAAACCAAGGGGATTTTCTTGGCCATCTGGCATGTTACAGTTCTTCCTTTAATTCTGAGTACAGGGGCCTAGTAAACTACTAAGAAATAGTTAGGAAAGATGGATTAGGCCATTCTATTTTCTCAAGATAAGGATGATTTAAGATATAACTAGATGGGATAAATACATGCGATCGTTTTTTGTCTTAACATTCTGTGCTTTATCATGATAATTTTTACATACTTATTATCTTTGTATATATCTGATAGAGAATAATGGATACCTACCTCTTGATGCCTTAATGAGAAAAGAAAAGTTGTCATTAGACACAATTACTATCAATCATCTAGAGTATAAATGAGATAAGCAAATCTCCTCAAGGGGAAAAAGCAGCAAGCAGGTCTATCCATGTAGATTTGTTTGCTTGGCTTAAACCAGAGACTCTGTGAACCATAACTATCAAGGACTAGTTTTAGTGGACAGCCAACTTCTGGAGAGTTTGTTAGTAGGGTCCTAGGGAATCTTAGTAAAGACACTCTTAAATATGGCTCTGTAAGAGTTGGATGCACAGGAGGAAATTAGTACTTTATATTTGTGGAGAGTAAGTAAATGGAGATGACCCAAATTTGGGACACCTCAGCCAAGGACATCTGCAAAAGGAGTCAAGGGAGTCAAAAAAGAGGATCTCTACACTGCTATCCAGAAAAGCAGAACAGATTTCCTCAGTCACCCATGTAATTTGATTCTCATTGAAATGCAAAGAAATTGGCTTCTTTACAATTCCCAAAGATTTCAATCATCCTCTTCATATAGCTTTTGATTGAGAAGGGTTATTATAGAGAATGATAATGAGAAAGACTTGAAGTCGTCAGTCTCTTGCTCTATTACCTAGTTTGAATAGAGAGAACATGATTGGATACCGCAAACTGGTTTTTTAACACCAGCATTTCAAATCCTCAGTAAGCCTAGTTTTGAGTGAGTAAGATTATAGATTATATTGATGCAGTACTGGAAAATGATACTCTCAGGAACCATAGCAATTACTGATGTGCTGCAACCAGACCCAAAGTTCTGGGATGGAGAAAAGACAGAGAGCATCAGGATAAGGCCAAAAATCTTAAGGTGAAATTCTTCCCATACTGAAACATTAGGCAGTGATATTTAAAATTTTTTATTTTTAAAATACCACTGTTTAAAGTTTAAATCTTACTTAGCATTTTTTATTTAAAAAATTTAAAATGTATTTTCATTTCTGAATTTGAAGGGCTTTGGCCTAATAACTCCATTATCTTTTAACTTCAGATGTACTAAAAAATCACAACTCTTTGGGGAGATCATAGATCCTAAATCTGAGTGTAAGTGTTTAAGAAAAACAATATATTCAAGAATATCAGGAATTTCAGGACTAATTATAATTTCAGGAAGCTTGGACCTGATGAGGACTAATTCTAACCTTGAAGGATTTGGAGGAAACATACTTGAATTGTATAGTTGTGCTAACATTTTGAGTTTGATGCAGAAGATCAAATAAATTTCTTAAGGTGGATTCCCCTCTTTCTGAGTGTATTACTGCAATTATTTTTTATCTCTTTGCAGAGGAAAGCCCTCTTGAGTTGATAGAACTCATAAAATGCAGAGTACTGGTAAACAGCTATGTCAGATGGGAAGGTCTGGAGCCGCACATACCACCAAAGTAAGAATATGAATCAGTGATAGATTTCAGGGGAAGTCAGGGGCTCTGATAGGGAAATTGGAGAAACAGATGGAGAAACAGGGATGAGTGGGTGGTGATCCATCCCAGTCCCTCTATTTATATTCCAATTTGGCCATCAATATTCCTGTGTGAGACCTAACTAGGGAATACAGGAAAGTAAAGGAAATTGTCAGTGGTGGCAAGTCCTGTGCTTAATGTGATTTTTATTCAGGAAGATCTCTACATCACCCTTAATTCATAAGTGAAGATATTCTTTCCAAGAACAATATATTCTACTTTTTTTTTTTAAAGATTCTATTTATTTATTTGGGAGAGATTGAGAGAGAGTGAGTGAGCACAAGCTGGGAGAGAGGGAGAAGGAGAAGCAGACTCCCCACTGAGCAGGGAGCCTGATGTGGGGCTGGATCCCAGGACCCTGAGATGGTGACCTGAGCCAAAGGCAGATGGTTAACCTACTGACAACCCAGGCGCCCCAAGAACAATATATTTTAATTCCCAGCAGTAATTTGCCTTCACCTGGCAATATTAGAAGTTTCTTTTCTGCTGTGCTAACACAGGGATATTTAAATTCCTTTACACCACATCATAATCTGAAAAGTAGGATTTAAACAGTATTTTAGCCTAACTCAAATATTGAATTAACATCCTTACCAATGACATTTGGATCAGGGGTGATTTAGAAGGAATGGTGTAGGCTCTCTGATGTCCTTTATTTATTTTGTGACTGAAAGGGGATAGACCATTAAAAAGAAAACAAATTTGGGTGTTCACCCAGACATAACCCTTCTGAGAAAACTGGAATCTAGGGGCAACCTGAGAAAGCCTGCTGCAGACCTTCAGTTGATAACCCCATTTCCAGTTTGGTTCTTCTAATCCTATTTCTTCTAGTGGTGGCTACTACTTCTCTAGGCAGGCACTGCAATTCTAAGACATTTGATTTTCCCAAGATTCTGCATGAATGGGACCAGAAATGTGAAACTATTTCCTCTGATAGGAACAGTACAATTTACACCAACTCTTTTCTCTGGTATTTACAACTGATACCAGCATGGGCATTTGATGGAAAATAGCTGTGGACTCTAGTCATCATTAATACCTAGCCCTGGCCAGGCTATGGGTGTCAACACTTCTCCGAGAAAATGACCAAACTATTCCACCTTAGAAATTGAAGAGAAAAAAACCAACAACAAAAAAGCCCCACAAAAAACCAGAATGGATTGAAATATATGATAATAAATGAACTAACCTCAAGTCAGATCTCCGTGAATTGGTTGACCTAAGAGCAGTTTTAAGCAAATGTGCTACCTACTATGAGCCATCTTTGCTTGCAAAACTTTACCCTACAGCAGAATCTTTGTGAGGTTTCTATGGCTTGTCATAGCACCAATCAGACCTAATGAGTGAAAACCTTGTGGTTGTGAAAAATAAGTGTCTCCTATTTAGTAATGGCAAAGAATTCTGCATTAGTTGGGGTTAAATTTAGTTGCACATAACAGAAAATCCTAAATACTCAGTTGTTTCTTTCTTTTTTTTTTTTTAAAGATTTTATTTATTCATTTGAGACAGAGAGATACAGAGAGAGAATGAGCAGGGGGAGAGAGAGAGGGAGAAGCAGACTCCCCACTGAGCAGGGAGCCCGATGTGGGGCTTGATACCAGGACCCTGGGATCATGACCTGAGCCGAAGGCAGACACTTAACCATCTGAGCCACCCAGATGCCCCTCACGTTTATTCTCTGGAAGTTTGGATGTAGGGAGTATAGAACTGGTAGAGTACCAGGGTCACCAAGAAACCCTGACTCCTTCTATCTTGCTTTTCTGGCCTTCTTTTGCATGTTCCATCAAGGTCCAAGATGGCAGCTGGAGCACTAGCATCACACCCGTATTCTTTAAGGAGACTTTCTAGAGGTCTCACACAACATTTCCACTTTGGTTTTATTGGCCAAATGTCAGTCAAATGGCTAAATCTAGCAAGGAAAGATTGGAAATATATTTTCTCTATCAAATGTTCAACTGAGATCCACACTTCTATTCCTACGAAATAAAAGGAAGAATGAACTGTCAGAGTCAATTAGAAATATCAATCTATGATAACATGGAAAAAACATATCTGTCTCATCAAATAGTTTGACCATTTTGTTTTTCATTATTATAGTACAAACTAAATGTCTCCAGGCTTCACTTCAGAGATTTGAAAAAGGGCCACATTAATAGTAATAACTCATGTTTTATGGGCTCTTGCTCTTACCTGCTTTGGTATGTTCTCAGAATCTTCCACAATGCTCTCAGTATTTCTAGGGATATCTGGAAAGAATACCTTTTTTTCAAATAAATCTAGTCAGCTTCCCTGGGGCATGTGAGGGAAGACTGGAAATATGTTCTTCTATCAAGTGTTCAGCTGAGATCTATGCTTCAGTTACTAAGAAATAAAGAAAGAATGAATACTCACTCAAGATAATATCCTCCAGTTCCATCCACATTAATGTAAAGGTATTCATCCTTTCTGATAACTGAGTAGTATTCTATTGCATATATATATACCACATCTTCTTTATCCATTCATCTATTGATGGACATCTTGGCTCTTTCCATAGTTTGGCTATTGTGGACATTGCTGCTATAAACATTGGGGTGCATGTGCTGAGTGAAATAAGTCAATCAGAGAAAGACAATTTCATATGGTTTCATTCATATGTGGAATATAAGAAACAGCGCAGGGGATCATAGGGGATGGGAGGGAAAACTGAATGGGAAGTAATCAGAGAGGGAGACAAACCATGAGAGACTCTTAACTAAAGGAAACAAACTGGAGAGGAGGTGGGTGGGGGGATGGAGTAACTAGGTGATGGGCACTAAGGAGGGCACATGATGTGATGAGCACTGGGTGTTATATGCAACTGATGAATTACTGAACTCTACATCTGAAACTAATGATGTACACTATGTTGGCTAATTGAATTTAAATAAAAAAAGAATGAATACTCAAAGTCAGTTAAAAGTATCTATCTCAGATGATATTAAAAAATTCTCTGGGTCTCCTTCTGTTTACTGGACATAATACATGTGCCAAGCCATTCTGCTTATGGTTCTGACTCCTGCTGCACCTCATGAGCATCATATCTGTCTGGTTCTGTTCCTCCTTGAACTGGCTATAGCCATGGAATATTGTACACAATGCAAAAAATGTTTCATTTATACAATATATGAGAGTAAGTTGCAGACATCATGGTCATTTATCCCTAAATACTTCAGTGAGTATTTCCCATGATTAGAAATATCCTACATAACCACAGTACAGTTACCAACTTCAATATATTTATAATTGATACAATAATTTAATTTAATCTATTTTCACATTCTAGTGTTGTCAGTTTACCCAAACTCTCCTTTATAGCCACTTTATTCACCTTTGGACTCTCCCTCTCCTAGGATTTCTAAGTTTTCATATCTTTCCTCAGTCCCTTGGGTCTTGTTTTCTGAATGACATATATCCCTTCCCAATGTTTAAAAATGTTTTTAAAGAGAGAGAGAAGATTTAATTGTATTACTTTATTGTAAGGCAAATAATAGTATGAACTAAAACCAGAGAAACTATTTTTTTTAAGATTTTATTTATTTATTTGACAGAGAGAGAGATAGCGAGAGCAGGAACACAAGCAGGGGGAGTGGGAGAGGGAGAAGCAGGCTTCCTGCAGAGCAGGGAGCCTGATGCGGGGCTCGATCCCAGGACCCTGGGATCATGACCTGAGCTGAAGGCAGACACTTAACGACTGAGCCACCCAGGTGCCCCAGAATAACTACGTTTTAAAGAAGACCTGATAAGAATGGTATTCTGTACAATTTTTCTTTGTATGATGATACGTGTTTGCAAACATTTAATCCTTTAACAGAATAAACTGTCTAATCCCAAATTTCTTTATACTAAACAACCTTTTCTTTTCATAGATCCATGGTTCTTAAATTTATATCACAGAATCTCCTGGGAAGCCTATAAAAATATTGAACCAACAAATTTTTGAGTGGCTGTGTGCCAGACACTGTTGTGTGAAGAAAAAAATCATTGAATAGCTTTGGGCAAAGAAATAACATGATCTTTATTTAAAAGGAATGCTCTGGCTGCTGTGTTGAAAATATACCATATGGGGGCAAGGTAAGAAGCAGTGAGACCAGTCCCAAGTTATTCCACACAAGCCAAGTAAGAGATGGTGGTGACTTGTATAAAGGTGGAAATAATTGATGGGATGAGAAGTGGACAGACTCTGGATGTATTTTGATGATATAATCAATATGATTTGCTGTTTGATCGGTATGAGATTAAAAAGGAGACTTGGGAGTGACTCCACGACTTCAGCCTGAGTAACTTTTCTTCATATTTTAGCAATTAGGATGGGCAAATACCAGGTAAATATGATGTGTCAATTATCTTAGAGCCAAGTTTGTCGTGATGTGGTTAAATGCACACAAATATTTTCTACTAAACTGTACTTTTTAAAAAAATCCAACAAATAAAAACGAACAACCTGGTTAAAAAATGAACCAAAGACCTTAATATACACTGCACCAAAGAAGATGTACAGATGCCAAATAAGCATATGAAAAGATGTTCCACAGCATATGTCATCAGGGAGATACAAATTAAAACAACAATGAGGTACCACTATAAACTTATTAGAATGGCCAAAATCTGGAATACTGACAACACTAAATACTGGGAAAGATATGGTGTAACGGGAACTCTCATTTATTGCTGATAGGAATACAAAATGGTACAGCCACTTTGGAAGACAATTTGGCAGTTTCTTACAAAACTAAACATACTCTTCCTGTACAATCTAGCAGTCATGTTCCTTGGTATTTACCCAAAGGAGTAAAAAAATGTCCACATGAAAACCTGCACATTGGTGTTTATAGCAGCTTAAAAAAAATTTTATTTACTTATTTGACAAAGAGAGAGAGCACAAGTAGGGAGAGTGGCAGACCTAGGGAGAGGGAGAAGCAGACTCCCCTCTGAGCAAAGAGCTCAACTCAGGCTCGATCTCAGGACCCTGGGATCATGACCTGAGCTGAAGGCAGATGCTTAACCGACTGAGCCACCCAGTTGCCCCAGTAGCAGCTTTATTTATAATTACCCAAACTTGGAGGCAACCAAGATATCCTTCAGTAGGTGAATGGGTAAATAAGCTGTGATACATCCAGACAATGGAATATTAATTAGCACTAAAAGGAAATGATTTGTCAAGCCACAAAAAGACATGAAGGAACCTTAAATGCATACTACTAAGTGATGGAAGTCAATCTTTTTTTTTTTAATATTTTATTTATTTGAGAGAGACAGAGATAGTGAGAGAGAGCTCGAGCAGGAAGGAGGGAGAGAAGCAGACACCCCGTGGAGCAGGGAGCCCGGTGCGGGGCTCGATCCCAGGACCCTGGGATCATGACCTGAGCCGAAGGCAGAGGCTTAACCATCTGAGCCACCCAGGCGCCCCTGGAAGTCAATCTTAAAAAGCTACATACTGTATGATTCCAACTAAATGACACTTTGGAAAAGGCAAAATTATGGAGACAGTAAAAAGATCAGTGTTTGCCAGGGGTTGGGGTGGAGTGGGAAGGATGAATAGGCAGAGCACAGGTGATTTTTATAGCAGTGAAAATACTGCGTATGATACCATAATGATGGATACATGTTATTATACATTTGTTCAAACCCATAGAACATATAACACCAACAGTGAATCCTAATGTAAACTATGTACTCTGGGTGATTATGATGTGTCAGTGTAGGTTCATCCGTTGTAACAAATTATCACTTTAGTGGGAGACCTTGATAATGAGGACAGCTATGCATGTGTGAGGGTAGGGTACCTTCCTCACAATTTTGCTGTGAACCTAAAACTTCTCTTAAAAAATAAAGTCATAAACAAACACAACTCTTGAAACCTGCAAGTCTGAGTAGATGGTTCTGAGGCTCTCCGATTTTGGGTGGTGGGATGGAGGGAGATTTAAATATGATTTGTCATAGGCTTCCATATAGTATAACGATCTTTGTTACCTGATTCTTCATATCAAGACTGTATTTTACACTTCCACTGATGGAGAGTTCAATATTGTCAGGGCATCAACTATATTTTGAATAGTTTTAAGTACTAAGAGATTCTGCTTTGTGTTGCAGCAAAATTTACTTGTTCATCATTTTGTCTCAGCAGCTATATTGTCTGTGTTTTCTGCCATGTAGCATTTGAATATTTGAAGAGAATTATAACTCCTCTAAAGTTGGCCTTCTCTAACTCCCTTAGGAGAATCCTCCTTTTTTTTTTTTAGTCTATGATAAAAGCAGGAAATTATTTTATTGAATAGATAAATATTTTGATTTTTCAGTTTTCACTCTTTGAGCAATTTTCAAGTTTCACTTTCAGATTTCTATATTGGCTGATTGGACTGTAGTCAAAGTAAATATTGGCTCCAGAAACTATATCTAATAAGGCTTTACTCATTTCCTGTATACAGGTGTTCACATATACAGTCTGGATCAACAACCCTTCTTTTGAACCTTCAGGAAAAAGGCTTTGTATTGTTTTGCCCATTTATTTTCCTTTTGTGTCTTTTTGCTTTTATCCCTATTGAATATCTTCCTTTTCTTTTTTTCTTCTTTTTAAAAAAATTATGTATTTATTTATTTATTTTTAAGAGAGCACATGTGCGTATGTGCATGTACCCCCGAGCAGAGTTAGGGGCAGAGGGAGAGAGAGAGAGAGAGAGAATCCTAAGCGGGCTCCGCTCAGTGCAGAATTTGTCCCAGGACTTGATTTCATGGCCTTAATCATGACCTGAGCCGTAATTAAGAGTTGGACACCGAACTGACTGAACCACCCAGTGGCTTTCTTCTTTTTAAAATATAACAGAATTATGTAAAGCCTTAATACTGTATTCAACAAATACATATATCTCCAGGATGAAGAAGAATGGTTCCAAAAGCAGTTCTTGTTGAACTTTGAGAATTTGGTTGGGTGAAAGGAAACTTAATATGAATTTACAGTTTGACAAAAAGGTAATGAAATCTTAAGTTGCATGAACAGAGACAGAATTACTTGAAATAGAGAAGTAACTACATTCCTAGCTGCTGTCAGACACATCTGAAGTGTGTTCAGTTTGGCTCTGAGGACCCTTCTGCTGGGCAGACAGAGTGGACAGGAAGCAGCTCAACTGTGTTTGGGCCCTCTCTCATCATCGTCACTGGTGTCAACCCATAAGAGTAAGTCAGAGGGAGTCTGGCAGCCTCCATACTTTCTCCACATCTGCTTGTCAGGGAAAGCATCCTAAGAATATGGAAAATCAGGACAGTTGCTGTAGTCCCTCTGAGCTACTTGTCCCAGGCCTGTTCTCTAAGCTTGCTGTCCCATTCCTTATTTCTCTAGTTTTGGCATTGTCTTTGTCTAGCCACTAGAACCTATTGTTAGTGTACCACCTTTATACAGGGCAGAGTACATGTGCTTTCCAGAGATAATGTTTTTCAGATTTGATAAAGAGAAATTTTCAGATGCCATGACAGGAATCATCTAAAAGTAACACCAGTGCTCTTGGTAGGAACTCAGTGGTAGGTGTTGGGGCAAGGAAGGTGCATGAGAGCTGGGAGAGAGGTGGGGTGGGGAGAGAGGACAAGCCCTGGGGTGCACTCCAGTTCAGACTGCTCTTGATCGTGCTATGCCTACATGGAGTTCTGACTTGGCACTTGGGTAGGAACCCCCAACTTTGAGCCTGGCTCAAGATTGTGATTTGCAGATTTTTTCCTAGGGCACTGATCATAACCAGTTCTTGTCCATGGATAAAAGAGTATCATTGGCCATGGTACAGCTATGTGGACTTAAGTTGATAACTGTATCCGTCTTAAAAAATGACTTAGGGTCAGCAAAATAGATGTTTACATGTCATTACAGTTCAGAAAACTCTGACTTGATTTGGGAAATAATGTCTGAGGAAAATAAGATAATAAAGATTGTCATATAATTGAAAATTTTACTTTTCCAACTTACTGCATAATGTTTATTCTGGACATCTTCTCTTGGGAATATTCACCCATGCCTCCTTCCTTATCAAAATACACTTGTTCAAAATCCCACTTTGTTCAAATCTGCTTTTCTGCTGGGTCTCTACACAGTGAGTTAGTTGATCATGTCTTCATTAAGAGTCATTTGATGATTTGTTTTTTTAACATTATTGAGTTGTAGTTAAAAAGACTTTGTAGAGGGAATAAAGAGGGAAGGAATGCCAGCTATGTAGAAGGCTGATGGGGGAGATTTTTAGTGCCATTGAATTTATGCCGTATGTCAACTGCTTACATATTCTGAAACATTCTTTCTGACTAGATACCTTTCTCTCTGCATATCCCTTTACACACTGTTCCCTCTTTTCTCTTAGAAGGACAGCTGTCTTCTACAGAGGGGAGTAATGAAAGAGAACAAAAGCGGTGTCCTTTCACCATTGGCCTTTGGCTCTCTGGCCCGTTTTTATTGCCTTTAAATACACAATTTCACAGAGAGGTTTATCTACAGATAGTAGGGAAAAAAAAAAAAAAAAAGGAGTCCCCAACCTGAGAAGATAAAGTCTGAAATTTTATTATTTCATGAAAATGTCTCCACTTCTACTTCTTATGCATTAGTGATAAAATATGGACCTACTTTCCCCTGCAAGCATAAATGAGTATGTGGGCATTCTACACTTGCTCCCCCAGGTCCCTTAGCTCCAACTTCCTTAGATGCAGTCTGTTTCCTTCCCTGATCCTTATGGATGGCATCACTTGGACTCCCTTACTTCCTGGCCTCTGCTCAGGTCTGAATGATAGGTAATGTGAATAAGATTCATCCCATGCTGTAGATGGGTGCCTTTCCTGGTTCAACTCTCACTAGGCTCTGGTGGTGTCATTCCTCTCCTCGCCCTTAGGCCTGCAAGTTGGTAGTGTCTTCCCTCTGTTGAAAATTCCTGGGTGCCTATGTGTCTGGTAATAAACTATCTTCAGTGAAAGTCTTGGAGTGGGCCATTATTTCCTGTTGGCTCTCTGAAGCGCAGGCTCAAGAAAAGTTTAGATAAATCTTGAATTCTTTCATTCATCCCCCAACTATTTTTTAGGCACCTTGTATTTGTACTGCCTTAAGCACTGGGGTGATAGACAGTTAGGAGGGGCATTTGTTAAGGAGGACAACAATTAAGTTAATTACAATATAGTCCTTCATATTTTGGTGGAGCCAGACTTCTACTTTGAAGGACCATTGATCTGAGGTCCCAAGTTGCTTATTGTGCTCTGGCTGAGAGAGCTGTAATTGCTACTGAATGAACTGTTGCAGCTATAACTGTCTCTCTGGGCAAAAAGTTGTCCTGATGCTTGAAGTGCAATAAATATGACCATGTATTATATATGTTTGTGGATATGGTGGGATGAGGGGGTGAAGAGCAAAGAATAAATCAATACCTCAAATTCTTCTCCTTTAACCCATATTCTTTCTATTTTGATGTGAAGTTTCTACAGACAGAGTAGAATGGACTTATGCTCATTTAAGAAACATTTGGAATTCCAAAGTGGTGTGATGAGTAGGAAGTACCTGAAGCCACTGAATTAGATAAATCAAAATGGAACATGAAACCAAGGAAGGCAAGAAAGAGGAGTGCAACAGTTAGCTCCAAGGCAAGGAATAAGAGCAATTAAAAAAATGACTAAAAGTTGGGCATAGATCTGGATTGAATCCTAGCTCTGTTACTTACTAATTACATGGCATCTGGCCAACCACTTAACTCTATCAACCTTCAGCTTTCTGCTCTGTTTGATGGGGGAAATTCTACATATATTGCAAAGTTCCTGAGATATAGCACTTGCCCAGCAGTAATTGCTCAAAAAATGATAGCTGCTATTATGTATAGCATATTCTTCCAGCTATCAACATAATCTACCTCTTTTTTCCCAGCAGTACACTTTTGTACTTTTATTTTTTGGTAACTGACGTATTCTTTCTTGTCTCCTCTGATGTGTTTTGAGGCTGGGACTCTGTCTTTTAAAGTAGTTCTGGAAGCTCTCAGCAAATTTATAAACTAGTAATGTCTAACTCTTAGCTCTGCATTCTGTAAAGCACATGTGTTTGCTAGGCTATTAATATTTATCTTTTGGGAAATCAGAATGCCTTTGGTGATGAGGCAAGAAGCCAAGTACTGGATACAGGCCTTTGAAATGAGGAAAGAATAAAGGTCAGATGGTGAGGATGTTGATCTGGAGTTAAATCCTTTTCAAAAATGACCTCTGTAAACACGTTTTGGCCAGTGGTCACTAACCTCTTCAGGATTTGATCTTGTGAGACTATTCCCCGGTCATGAGTTCATCAGATTGTGTATTCCCAGTTAGATAAGTCATAGAACAGACATATTTATTTACCACGCCTAAGTCTTTAAATAAGACCTAAATATCTGTGCTCAAATTAGTAAAGGCATCTTGACATCAACCAGTTGTAGTCAGAAAGAAAGAAAAAGTTTATACTAATCTAGTAATACTTTAGGAGCTTTTTATTTACAGGACTATGATTTGAGATTGTAAGTTGTATTTAGTGAGGTCTAGCATTATACAACTAGGGCCAGGATGTGCCTAAAAATCTACTTGTGCAGAATGAATTGAGGGACGCACTATCTTCCTCTTAATAGAAAGTGTCTGTTCTCCCTCCAGGTCTGGACCAATATGCCTTGTGGCCTCAAATGATTAGGGTCATTCCTTTTAGTGAAAACCAACAAGCATGTTTTAAAAAGCCATTACAATGTGCTTGGTACTTCATTGAGTGAGAATAATGAAAAAAATATAGCAAAGATTCAGCTCATATCTTCAAGGAAGTTACAACTATGATTGAAGGCATTTTCTTGGTAGTAGTTTACGTTGTTTTGGCTGCAAGTAAATAAATCCAACCATAACTTAGACCAAAAACAAAAAAACAATAAAACCCAAAAACAATTTACTAATTTCATGAACAATGGGAAGGGCAATAGTTGCCATGGGGCTCAAAAGTTTCTCTCGTCTATCTCTGTTTCCCTGAGTTGAAATCACTCCTGAATAGCTTCTTCTTATGTGTCCAGAACTGTGATTATCAACCACATACAGATTTATTACCAAAAAGGATACGACAATTTTTTAGTTCTAATTTTTAGAAGTCCTAGGACTCTGATGGACCTACCTTACCTTACGTAGTTGGTGGGAGTGTAAAAGCCTCTCACTGGAATTACTGAGTTGGGAAATAAGAGCACTTTCGCAAAACAAAGGGAGTGATGTTATCATCTAGGAACTGAAACACAGTAGATACCCACCAACCTTTTCTAAATCTAAATTATTGCTCTTTGTCAGGTGTTTAGAGAATCATAAGGCAGATGATTAGGCTAACAGAGAAAAATTGCAAAATAATATGAATTAGTCCTTAGCTCATTTTACTAGCTTGCAACATCATCAAAGCCAAGGTGTCTGAAAAGAAAGTTGTTTTCTCTACTAAGTTCCTTTAATAATTGAATTCTACATGGATGAGGTAGAGATTTTAAGGTCTGTTTCAATTTAAATACAAAATCATACCTGATAACAACAACGCACACAGTATCCTAGAGTGCCTGCCCACCTACAGTCTTTGTGAGTTAAAACAAACAAAAAACATGAACCCACACCATGAATCATTTCTAATAAGAAATATTTAAGGAAGTTGGTTTAAAATTATCTGAATATTATTCTTAACATAAATTGCTTTTATAATTTCAGGTAGTAATATGAAATGCCTATATAATGTGCCCCCTTTTAACAAAGTAACTTTCTGAATCCAACTAAAGTGTTGCTTGCATGCCATCTCCCCATCTGACCAAGGACACTGAGGATTAAAAAGCCATTACAATGTGCTTGGTAGGGAGAGGGAGACCAGATTGGACACCAGATAGGGAGCACAGTGGTAGAGCAACTGTCACTTGGCCCTGTCTCCTCCTCACTGAGGGTGGTATTTGACAAACTTCTGACTTGTCTCTGCCTTAGTTTCCTCAGTTGTAAACCAACCATTTCTATGGAATGTTTTTAGCAAGGTCATGTGAAGTGTCTGAGGTGAAGAAAAATGCTCCTTTCTGGTTCCTTAGGAAGCAACAAATTCTTGTCTGTTTTTATTTTTTTCTAAAAAATTTTGGCACTTGCTTTTCCCACCCTCCAAAAGATCTGAGATAAAGAATAGAAGTGAGAAATTGTTCTTCCCATCAGCTAGCTTAAGGCAGGGCAAAACACTGCTTCAGACGAAGGCCAGGAGCTGGCTTGTTTTTTGGCAAGGACCTGCCTGGCCAAAAGGCAATTGTGGCTCATACAGAAATGATATCATCCAAAGGTGATCAGAACAATGATACTTAGTGCCTGATTTATTGTATTTCAGGATGCCTTGAGATGGCCCTTGCTCAAAAGAGAAGTGGGTGTCTTGTGGTTAATATACAAAAAGCTTGGAGGAAGAGTATCATTCTTGCTGATACACCCATTCCATAATACCTGTGGTGTGAAATGCTGAGCTAAGTGCAATAGTGCATTAGATTTTGCCCTCAAGCCAACTGGGTATTTAATTGAGAAGACAAGAGATAAATTTTTAAAAACAAATAAGAGTAAATTAAGAATACAGGCGATGTACCAAGTCTGCATATGATTGTGTAAGATTTGAGTGGTTTAGATATTTAGTGACTAAGAGGAAGAAATCACCATGAGTTGGTTAAATAATCACTCATATTTTGACAATGAAAAAAAAATTGGCCTTCATTTGCAAGTGAAATATAACATTGATAAAGAAATATAACATGCAAATGAAATATAACATTGATAAAGAAATATAACATTGATAAAGTAATTATAGGAAATGAATAATAATTGTTGCTATTTATTGAGTATCTATTAGATGCTATGCACTTTTCATATACTAGCTCTAATTATATGGATAATTTCATCTTTCATTGGTGGGGCAGAGGGGTGATAGCTAACATTACTTGCCAACCAAAGCCCTAAGTACAATCATTATCATCATTACGAATTAATATTTTTAATAACATCATCTGTAAGATGAGATGTTATTTCGAAGACATAGATAAGTTAGGAAGATGTTTAAAAAGATAAACATGCCAAGTGTCAACTGTATGATAAAATGTGAAAAGTTGGGATGCCTGAGTGGCTCAGTTGGTTAAGTGTCTGCGTTCAGCTCAGGTCATGATCCGAGGGTCCTGGGATCGAGTCCTGCATCAGGCTCCCTGCTCAGTGAGGAGCCTCCTTCTCCCTCTGCCTGCCACTCCCCCTGCTTGTGCTCTCTCTCTTTCTCTGACAAATAAATAAATAAAATCTTTAAGAAAGTGTGAAAAGTCACTGTAGGCTGCAGGAGGTATGGAAGGTTTTGCAAAGGAAGAGAGAGGTAATTTGGGCTTTAGATAAGCAGACAGAAACAAGAAAATCCTTCTAGGCAGAAAGAAACCTGCTAAGCAAATCTGTAGAAGCAGGAATAGTTATATACAGGTGGGAAAGGTAGGTGGTGGCTAGTTTGGTTGGAGGGGAAGTTTCTTTATATTGGCCTACAAGGCTCTATCTGGTCTGGCTTCCATCACCTCTCTGACCTCATTTCCTCCAAGTCTCCACCTCTCCATTCCCATGCCAGCCACACTAGCCTTTTTGCTATTTCTTGAACTTGCCAGATATTCATCAGCTTCAGGCCCTTTGCAGTTGCTGTTTCTAATGTTACAAATACCTTCCTTCTAAATATTCACATGACTTATGCCAGTATGCCCATCAAGATGTTATCTACTTCATGAGATCTGCCTTGATCACTCTATTTATAATTAGAGACTCCCTTGACACTCTTCATTTTTTTTTCCTATAGCACTATTGCCTTAAAATATACTATATAATTTACTTATTTGTGTGTGTTTGGTTATTGTCTATTTCTTCCAACTAAGCAAAAGATGCATCAAAGTAGGGTGTTTTAAAATTTTGTGTATTGCAGACTTCCAATACCTAGAATAGTGCTTGGGACATAGTGATTAATTGGAATGTGTCATTGTTGTTGATATAGATTATCAGTGGGAATTTAGACTAGAAGAGTATTTTGATGTGAGAATATGAATTCTAGGAAGACTCAGACAGAGGAAACCAGTAACAGTGTTTGAGAGAATGAGTGACATGCATAACGAGATGTTTTAAGGGAATTAATCTGGTAGTGGTAAATAGTTTGGGTTTTCAGGGGAGGAATTGTAGCAGTAGTGTAGTGATCTGGGCTTATACAAGAGTATTGGCAGTAGAATTCCAAAGGAAGGAATTGATTTATTTTTAAAGAGGATATCTAAAAAGGAAAACCAATCACACTCAGCAACTGATGAGACATTAATACTCTGTATGTGGAGGTGAAGCAAAGACACGAAAGGTTCTGATTTATCTCTCCTTCCCCCTTCTCTGCCTTGCTCTGTGTCACAGAAGGCTAACTCTTGAGCCTCATCCAAGCTCCCTTGTCATGTTGCTTCCAGTTGGGTTCATCCAATGGGAGGAACTAGAATAGACTGGCGGGTGGCAGTTTCAGGTCTCATTGAGCTTCTGTTCCCTGGGCCTTGACCCCTAAGGCTGCTAACAGCTTTCTGCTGTTGCTAGTCACTGGGCCTATCACTATCTTTTGTTTCTTTAATCTGTTTGTATCTCTAAAAGTAGTCCTTTCATTAGACTCTTAATTTGAACCATCTAGTGGTAAACTCTATTTCCTCCTGGGAATATGATTGATGCAGAGGGGAAGAAGTTAAGAATTGCTGCAAACTTTCAACCCTTGGGAACTGAAAAAAAATAATGCCACCATTAAGAAAAATAGGAAAACATAAAGAAAGAGCTCAATTTTGAGGAAGGATGAAAACTTTACTTTGACATATATAGGGTTGGCCAAAATGGTAAATGTCTAAGTGGAATGCTTACTGGCCGTATATGAGGACTAGAGGGACCAGAATAAAAGTTGAAATTCATTCAACAATCAATTCCACATTCAATTATTGAACCCTATATTGAGTTAGATTCAGGTTTGGGTTTCATTGAAGCCTAACTGAGATCTTTGAGCTAGGAATGGCAGTTTGTGTGTGAAAGGGAGTGTAGATTGAGAAACACAGAGGGCCCAGGACTGAACTGTTATGCTCTCATTTAGGAAATGGAAGGATAAAGTAGAAATGTTCAAATGGCCAGAGAAGGAACTGAGGGAACTGGACAAGTAGAACATGAACAGTGTCAAGGATAAAGTAAAAATTCAAATATTATTAGGCAGCATGGCTATATGTCATGAAAAGAATGCAAATAATAATCATAATATAAATTAATTTATAGTGTAAATTTTAAGTGTCATTAGCAAAAGCCATCACTTGGTTTATCTATGAGAACAAAAAGGTTTATCTGTGAAGACAAAAAGCATGGACTTAGTGGAAAGGAATTTAGATAGATACATCTACTGGAATCAGACAAAAGTAACCTGACACATTTATCTTATATAAGGATGGTCTTGCAAATGGGAGCTATATTCCATTTTGTAATTAAATTTCTCTCTTCTCAAAGCTTGAGCAGATATTGCCAATATCTGCCCCTACGACTGTCTTCTCTAACTTCCATGGTTCTAACTCTTCTAACTGCCATTCAACAAATACATATTGGACAATTTTAGGGTCTGTTAGAGAATAAGACTCTAAGACCCCTGCTTTTATGTTGCATATAATATAGTTGGAGATACATATAACAATTCACTAAACAAAACATAAAAGGGGCTTTCATTTCATGATAAGGACAGTGAAGGAACTGCAACAGGAATATACAACTGAGAAGGAAGGTGCTAGAAGGCAGTGGTTGATATGTGAGAAGAGGCCTCTTGAGAGGTAACACTTGAGCTGATGTCTGAATAGTAAACCAAGTTATAATTTTGGGGAGGACTATTTCAGGCAGACAATAAGTAGGTATACCTTACCTGAGGCAGGAATGAGTTTGAAATGTTGGATGAATAGGGAGAAGGACTGAGGGCCTGAGCAGTGTTAATGAGAAGAGTGGTGAAGATGATACAGACAGGACAGATCATATAGGACCGTGTAGGCAAAGTAAAGCAGTTTGGATTTTATTGTAAGTGCAAGGAGAAATTACTGTAGGGATGCAAATGTGGATAATTACTTTTTGTACTATATAAGGAGTAGATTATAGGATTTAAAGTGTGAAACTGAAGAGAACAATTAGGAAGCTATTGCAGTAATCCAGGTGAATGATGGCTTTGACTTGGACTGCAAGGGTAATTAATGAGATGGAGAGAAACAGATTTAGGATATTTTGGGGCTGGAACAATGAGAATTTGGTGATGGATTAAACGAATGGGATAAGAAAAAAGTACAATTCAAAGATGATTGCTAGATTCTTGGCGTGAGTGAGCGTGTGGATGTGATGGCAGTTACTAATATGGAAGAAGTGGAGGAGAAACAAGTTTCAGGGGAGTGTTGGCTGGTTCCCAAGACCATCCTCAGGTTCCATAACTCACTACAAGGACCCACAAAACTCAGAAAAGCTATTATATTCATAGTTGTGTTATTATAGGGAAAATATAGAGATTAAAGTCAGCAAAGGAAAAAGTCACCCTATGTGGGTGAAGTTTAGAAGAAACCAGGCACAAGCTTCCTCTTGTCCTCTCCCAGTGGAGTCACATAGTGGTGTTTAATTCTCCCAGCAGCAATGTGGGATAATATGTATGGAAGTCTTGCCAACCAAGGAAGCTCATCTGAGTCTTAGTGTCCAGGGCTTTTACTGGGGGGTCATTCACATAGGTATGGAATACCCACATGGCTGAGCTTAGGTAATTGATGTCCAACTTCCAAGTCCCCAAGTTTAAACTGATAGAGCATGGCTCAGTGCTCCAGGAGTACAAAGGCACTTTATTAGGCAGAATATTTAAAAGCCTCAAAGGTTATCTCCCAGAAGCCAATAAAGAGCCGGGCTCAAAGACCTTTGGAATGTGCAGAATTTGGGCAATTTGAGCTTGCTGAATTAACTTTTTACTGCACAAGGGGGAAGCCAAACACAATTTTAAGTTTGAGGTGCTTCTTTGACATCCAAATGGAAATGTCAGGGGTTAGAGATATGATTATGGGAGTTTTCAGTGTACAAAGCATATACAAGGTATTTAAAATCATGAGACTGGATGAGAATACCCAAAGAGAGAATCTATGTAAAAAAGAGGGCTCAGGACTGAGATATTAGGCTCTCCAACACTTAGAGCTTAGAGTAGGACAATATGCCAGCACAGAAGATAGAAGTGAAATTAGGAGATTACATAGTCACCCAAGCCAAAAGAAGAAAGTGTCTTAAGACAGAGGAAGTCAGGAGCATTGACTATTAATGAGATGTTTAAAGGTGAAAGATGGAAGATCATGTGTAATCAGGATGGATCTAGTGAAGAAGCTGACAGTGATGATGGTTGAACACTACATCAAAAACTAATGATGTACTATATGCTGGCTAATTGAACATAATAATAAAAAATAATTTAAAAAAAGAAAAAGAAAAAATATAAAAATAAAAAAATAAAACCTGTTCTTTTTAAATAAATATTATTTATTTATTTGAGAGAGACAGAGCAAGAGCAAGGAGAAGAGGCAGAGGGAGAGGGAGAAGCAGGCTTCCTGCTGAGCAAGGAGCCCAATGTGGGGCTTGATCCCAGGACCCTGAGATCATGACCTGAGCCGAAGGCAGATGCCCAACCAACTGAACCACCCAGGCGCCCCATAAGACCTGTTCTCAGAAAAAAAAAAAATAGAGATAATTATAGGCATTGAGTCCTTGCAAAGGCAAGTTGTGCCCTCCAGAGCACAACTCGAGATGTGCAATGCCTACATTGTGCAAGAGAGAAAGCAGTAAACTGAGTTCAGGCCCATGTTTTTGAACATTTGGTTGGGAGAAGATGAAGGAGTTGCTGTCAAATTGCTTGTAATTTTCCAGTGAAGTAAACCCCATTTAAAATTTTCATTTTTTTCTTTATGTCTGGTCAACATAATTCTCTCAGCTTAAAGAGAATGGTTTGGAGGTTCCTCAAAAAGTTAAAAATAGAACTATGACCCTATGACCCAGCAATTGTATTATGAGGTTTTTAATCAAAGGATACAAAAATACTGATTTGAAGGGGCACATGTACCCCCGATGTTTATAGCAGCATTATCAACAATAGCCAAATTACAGAAAGAGCCCAAAAATCCACTGACTGATGAATGGATAAAGAAAATGTGTATATATATAATGGAATATTACTCAGGCATCAAAAAGAATGAAATGTTACCATTTGCAAAGATGGAGTTAGAGTGCATTATGCTAAGTAAAATAAATCAGTCAGAGAAAGACAAATACCATATGATTTCACTCATATGTAGAATTTAAGAAACAAAATAGATGGGGCATCTGGGTGGCTCAGTTGGTTAAGCATCTGCCTTTGGCTCAGGTCATGATCCCGAGGTCCAGGGATGGAACCCCATGTTGGCTCTCTGCTCAGTGGAGAGCCTGCTTCTCCCTCTCCTTCTGCCTGCCACTCTGCCTACTTGTGCTCTCTCTCTCTCTCAAATAAATAAAATCTTAAAAAAAAAAACACAAACTGATGAACGTAGGGGAAAGAAAAAAAAAGAGAGAGAGGGAGGCAAACCGTAGGAGACTCTTTAACTATAGAGAACAAACTGAGGGTTGCTGGAGGGGAGGTGGGCAGGGGGATAGACTAAAGGGGTGATGGGTATTAAGGAGGGCACTTTTGATGAGCACTGGGTGTTGTATTTAAGTATTGAATCACTAAATTCTACTCCTGAAACTAAGAATGCACTATATGTTAACTAATTAGAATTTAAATAAAAACTTGAAACTTAAAAAAAAATAAAGAGAATGGTGAGGGAAGAGAAGAATGGTTAATACACAAAGTTAGAGGAATTCATGGACTGATGATCTTGATGATAGACAAGATCTGTTGGATTGAGTATAAAAGACAAAGCAAGCTGGAAGGATAAGAAGGTATAGTTTTAAAGGAGTTGCATGTATTATTTTAGTGGTGAAGTAGCTGCATATGAAAACAAAGCTCAAGATGCGGCCATTGAAGTGAATGCCTGAAATAGAGCTGAGGAGAGGTCCTTAGGAATAAGGAGGTGATGAAACCTAAAGAGCTAAGATTTAGGATGGATCAGCTATGTGTCCCTGAGCACCCAAGGGAGGGGTGAAGAGTGAGATCAAATAGTGGGAGTTTGGACCATAGAAAATAAACCTTATAAAGAGGAAAGTAAGGAGAATACAGGAGTTCAAGAATTTAATTGGCAGTGACCAAGAAAACAGACCGAATATCTGTGGACATTTCTGACTCTCAGGTCAGAATAAGAGCTGTTAAGGATAAGAGCTAATGTTACCCTTAAAGAATTAAGAGCTCAAGCATTCAGAGTTTAATTGCATTTAGGATGAGCCTAGAGAGGAATGTTTATCTAATGTTTTACTTGTGGTTACCGTTCAGATGATTGCATTCAGAAAAATTTTACTAAAATCGCAATTTGGTTATAGTATCTCCGCTTAAACCCTTTCGATTCTTCTTAACCAAACTACATAACCTTGTATACAGTAAGGAATGAGATAGAAGGAGGAATAATTTTTGAATAGAAATGTTGAGAAATATGAAGGAAAAATATAGACACTTTGGTGAGTTCTAGGAAGATAGGGTATAGATGATGAAAAGAAGAAAAATTGGATAAATATATAAACATATTTCAAAGAAGAAAGGAGTTGTATGACATTTCTATTTTTAGAATATCAACAAGGAATCAAAGGAGCTAAACAAGTATTTTGTTTCTAGCAAGTCTACCCCTTTTTCTGGCTTTAAATATCATAACACAGGTGAGTGGAAAAGAGAGACAAAGCTATAATGAAGACCACAGGCATTTGAATCAGACAGATTAATCTGAATTTGAACATGGAATAATGCCATGTGTTTCCATCTTTCCTATTAATTTCCTATATAAAAATCAGGCCAACTAACCCATTGTTTTTACTCTTTTTGTCAATACCCAAATATTTGGGAACAGATTAGAAACATGGTCTTTGTGTTGCTGGTATAGAATAATGCACTCCAAGGATTCAAGTTAAGAGGGAAAGCGGTAGAGAAAAATAAATGACAAGAAAAGAGAGGTAAACAAAGGAGTTCAGTTGTCTTCTTTAGAAAAGCAGGAGGGGTCATCCAGCATAAAGCCTGGAGCTCCAAGAAACTCACCATTAACGAACTAAGATGTTGAAACACAAGCTTTTCATTAGTATTGGCTGTCATATCTCGTGTTTACTGTCCATGCATATTACATAGGTCATAGATAAGTGAAAGTTTGTATTTTTAAAATGGGAAGATTTCATGTAGTTTTTTTGCTTTGGGGGTGTGAATGTGAAGACAGACTTGGAATGCTTTCACAAGCCCTATGTTTGTGTCAACCATCCTCAACATGACAAATGGATAAGAAAGGGTCCTTGAGAAATCCCAGGAAATGTAGGATGAGAGAAAGAAGTAGCAGATAACTTAACTCTTGAGAAACTGATATTATAACTAATCCTTCAGAATGGTAGATGGTGAAGACATCTTTTCCAGACACATAAAAAGCAGTAACCAATTATTACTTACAGCTTTGTGTTTTAAACCAACTATTATTTGGTTCTATCTCTTCCTTTTTCTGGCAAGTTCTTTCATGGGGAAACCCTAAGGTCTGGCTTGGCTTGGGTAAAGTTTTAGTTTCACAGAGAAGTGGTTGAAATCTTGGGTTTTTCCTTTTGGACTGGGCACTGGCTTTCATCTATACCAGGTACTATCCATTTACTGATGGTTCACAGAGGGATATACCCAATTGGTCCTTTTCTCTTGCCCATTGGTTAGGAGCAAATGCTTTCTTCATGCTCCATCTCCACACAGGATGTCCAAATGTTCATCCTCCTGTTAAAGGGCTAGGAAGTTTCCAGAACTGTTGAACTGTGGCTTGTCCTTAGGTGAATGACATGGAATGGTGCTGACTCTTGAGTACATTTGGTCATTGTTGTCCCTTCTATTCTGCTTCCTGGTATTTGAGACAAAGGTATTCCTTCTTCTTCCCTCTTCAAAGACTACTGGTTTTTCTCTCTCATCTATCTTTGCTCTATTTTATATGTACTCTTTGCTTTTTGTCCTGCGTGCCCACCCCCCCCCCCCAAATCCTATAGTCTATTAAGCAAGAAATCTGGCTCTGTAAGTGCAGATTTGAGAATCTTCCTCTCAGATTTAACTTTGTTTCTGCTTTGTTGTAGACTGGAGGAGGAAAACTAGCTCTTGAATAAGAATGAATGAAAAGGGGGGAGTGAAATGTACAGAAAGTATGCTACTAATATTTTGAGCTAACACTGTACAACATTCATGCAAATGATTAAGTTGGAGTAAATGTCTGCCTTTTCTCAAACAGGACGAGGTGGTCTGAGACAAGGAAGCATTTTTTGTTGTTAGTTTGGTTTACTGGTGAGCTTTCTTTTGCTTGTAAGTGACATAAAGCAAATTTGAATTAGCCTTGGTTAGATAGGAATTTGATTGGAGAGATACGGCAATATATAATGAAATGAACGGAAGAGAACAATACAGTTTTAAGAAGGGCAGGAATTCTTCTGGGCCTTAGAAACTGCAGCCTCAGGCTCTGCAATACCCTCAGGGCTCTTTTCTTTTTCCCATTGACTGTTTCCCTGTGTGTATAGACTAGCTTTCTCCATGTGTTAGAAAGCATGACCTCTCACTAACACCTAAATGTAACTCTGTGATTGGAAGAAAGAAACTATGTCCACCTTTTCTCTTAAGAAAAAGAAGGAGGTGCAGGAGAAGGAGGAGGGACAGGGGAGGGAGAAGGGGAGGAGAAAAACAATCTGAATAGGATATTTCTTGGCCAAAAATTTATTTTGTGTAAATAGGGACAGAAGAAAAGAATTAGCACTGATCTGCACAGTAAGAATATTAAATATTTAATTGTGAGATTTCTTGCCTTACCGCTGGTAAGAAAAATATCTTCTGCCTTCTGACTTGATACTATGCTGTTTTATAACAATTGATATTTATACTTTGGAGGTCTATGTGTGTGTGTGTGTGTGCGTGTGTGTGTGTACTTCCTGGAAATAGGAAGAATAAGACAAGTTTTGTGACTAATACTGGTGCAGAGAATTTTAGAACCCATGGGCTGTTATTTCAGACTGAATAACTCTGACCTATAAAAAATATGCTGCAGGGAGAAGTCAGATGCATCTTTTTTTTTTTTTAAAGATTTTATTTATTTATTTGACACAGAGAGAGAGAGAGATCACAAGTTGGGGGGTGGGGGCAGAGGGAGAGGGAGAAGCAGGTTCCTGGCCAAGCAGGGAGCCCGATGCGGGGCTCGATCCCAGGACCCCGGGATCATGACCTGAGCCGAAGGCAGACGCTCAACCGACTGAGCCACCCAGGCGCCCCGAAGTCAGATGCATCTTAAAACAAAATAATTTCCTGTCATCATGGGCATACTTTCCCAAAGGCATATGGAACATTAAAGAAAGGGACAGACCTGAAGAGAAGGGCATTAGGTTAAGGATCACGGACATCCATTAGAAGCTAGTTTTGTGCATTTTTAACTTGTTGGTTGATTTTTTTTAAAGATAGTGTTCACAACAGATGGTAGTCAACAAATATATCACCATAAAAAGCTATTTAGTTTCAAGAATATCTGTCTAGAGAAGAAATAAGACAATGTGGCACCATCATGGGTACAGGGTACAGGGAAGATCCCCATATATTGCTTGGTCTCACAGAGATTCACAGGCCAGCAGACCCATATTTCATTAGATATATGGAGTGACTTGCCCAAAACAGGTTTCTGCAAATCTGAGGAAGAACCCATCATCTTCCTTTGCCATTGTTTGTATTCCTTCCTTGTGTGTGACTCAGAGGCACATTAGTACTGACAATGTTCAATTTAACAAGACAAATTTAAACACATTTAATTAATAGGATACATGTTTGGCCAAAAAGAAGTCATCTGTAACATTATCAGGTTATTCATACTTTTGGATGGAAGTTACAAAACACTGTGGTAGATGTTATACTAATTATTTAGTTTAATTTTCTCCCTTTTATATTGTAATTTCCTTTAGTTACCTCAATCTTTCTGTAAAGACTGATACAGCTATTCAACCTCATGTAATGATACTCTGTGGAATTGAAGAATGGATAGTAAAGGGAATGTATCCTGAAACAAAGTAACCCTTTCATTTGTACTAGTACCAACTTTTATTGGCACAGACAGAAGTCTATTATTGAGGTGACCGCATCCTGGTAGATAGGGGGTGACCAGCAGTAATGTAAAGTTTTCTTATGGAGAAACTAGAAATATTGTGGTAGAGCACAGTGAGGACTATGACATAATGGCTGTGTGGACAATACGGGAAGAGACATGAGAAAATCCATTTACACATAGACTTGAGATAGGTAACAAATTGGGAAGGATATTGACACTTGGAGTACGTAGTATGATCATATTCCAAGTCCCAGTTGCAAAATCCCAGGTTAGGGTCTCACTGGCTCAGCTTGAGTAAGATGCTAAGTTCCAAACCAACTCCCAATACTCAGGTAATGCAAAGGTTAAGCATTAATGTAGCTATTCCTACAGACATATGGGTGGGGAAGAGGGAGCAGTTTTCCAAATGAGAGAGGGGTTGGATGGTCAATCCCACAATAATGCACTGGAGACTACTTCATCCACTATTAAGCATTAAGACTGAAGATATTCCTATTTTTGGCAAGCTGACTTTTCCTCAAACTCCTGTTTATTATAAATATAGATTATAAAAGTCATAGAGAAAAGGTAATTAATTTATTACATGGTATAGTCTCTGTGTTTCATGCCTTTTAGTGTTTAAGTATGAGGTCAGACTTGGAATACTCACCTCATTAATATAACAAATTAATAAAAACTTTCTGACAATTCTAGAAAGATCAGAAAGAAGACAGAAATGGAAGTTGGCTTTTTAATTTTGAAAAAACTGAAGTTTTTAGTAAGTTATCTCATGTAAGCTGATAGAAGAAAATTGAGAAAACAGTGAAATTGAAACCAAGAATCACCAACTAGAAACTTTGTCCACTGAAAATTAATAAACGACAACATAAACAACTCCTTTTCCCCCCAGCTTTGTTGAGGTGTAATGATAAATAAAAATTGTATATATTTAAGATGTACATGTGATGGTTTGATATATGTATACATCGTGAAATGATTAGCACTGTCAAGCTAATTAACACATCCATCACCTCACATGAGTACCATTTTGGGGGACGTGGTGAGAATATTTAAGATCTACTTTCTTTGCCAATTTCAAGTACAGAATAGAGTATTATTAACTATATTCACCATGCTGTACATTAGATTCCCAGAATTTATTCATCTTATAACTGAAAGTTCGTATCCTTTGACTGCATATCCCCATTTTCCCCCACCCCCTAGCCCCTGGCAGCCACTGTTCTACTGTCTGGTTCTGTGAGTTCAACATCTTAAATTCTACATATAAATGAGATCACACAGTATGTATCTTTCTCTGTCTGGCTTATTTTACCTTGCATAACACCCTAAAGGTTTGTTCATGTTGTCTCAAATGGCAGGATTTCTTTCTATTTTTCTTTCTTTCTATCTTTTCTTTCTTTCTTTCTTTCTTCTTTCTTTCTTTCTTTCTTTCTTTCTTTCTTTCTTTCTTTCTTTTCTTTCTTTCTTTCTTTCTTTCTCTTTCTTTCTTTCCTTCTTTCTTTCTTTTTCTTTCTTCCTTCCTTCCTTCCTTCCTTCCTTCCTTCCTTCCTTCCTTCCTTTCTTCCTTCCTTCCTTCCTTTCTTTCCTTCTTTCTTAAGATTTTATTTATTTATTTGAGAGAGAGTGAGCACAAGTGGGAGGGGGACAGAGGGAGAGAGACAAGCAGACTCCCTGCTGAGCAGGGAGCCCAATGTGGGGCTCAATCCCAGGACCCTGAGATCAAGACGTGAGCCAAAGTCAGACGCTTAACCAACTGGGCCACTCAGGTGTCCCAGGATTTCTTTTTTTTTTTTAATGTCTTAGTAATTTCCTTGTGTGTGCATGTGTATGTGTATGTGTGTATGTATACATTTAAATACACATACAAATTTATATACACATGTAAGTATACCACATTTTCTTTATCCATCTGTTGATGGACACTTAGGTCATTTCCATATTCTTGGCTATTGTGAATAATGCTGCAGTGAACATGGCACTGCAGATATCTCTGAGATCCTGATTTCATTTTCTTTGGATATATATCGACTAATGGGACATTAGCTGGATCATATGGTAATTCTATTTTTGACTTTTTGAGTAAGTTCCATACCGTTTTCCATAACGGCTGTACCAATTTATATTCCCATCAGCAGTGCAAAGGGGTTCCCTTTTCTCCACATCCTTGCCAACACTTATTATCTTTTTGATAATAACCATCCTAATGGTTATGAGGTGATATCTCATTGTTTTGATTTGCATTTCCCTGATGATTAATGATAGTGAACACCTTTACATGTACCTGTTGGCCATTTGTATGTCTTCTTTGAAAAAAAATCTTTTCATATCCTTTGTCCATGTTTTAGTTAGATTATGCTCTTTTGCTATAGAGTTGTAAGAATTCCTTATATATTTTGAGTATTAACCCCTTATCAGATATATGGTTTATAAATGTTTTCTTTTATTCCATAGGTTGCCTTTTCATTTTGTTGGTTTACTTTGCTATACATAAGTATGTATGTATGTATGTATGTATTTATTTTTTTAAGATGTATGTATGTATGTATGTATGTATTTATATATCAGAGAGAGAGAGAGCACAAGCGGGTGGGGAGAGGCAGGCAGAGGGAGAAGCAGGCTCCCTGCCGAGCAAGGAGCCCATTGTGGTACTTGATCCTAGGACCCCAGAACCATGACCCAAGCTGAAGGCAGACGCTTAACCAATTGAGCCACCCAGGTACCCCTGTATGTATTTATTTTTAAGTAGGCTCCATGCCCAGCACAGAGCCCAACACAGGGCTTGAACTCACAACTGTGAGATCAGGACCTGAGCTGAGATCAAGAGTCCAATGCTCAACTGACTGAGCCACCCAGGCTCCCTTGTATGAAAAATGCCAATGGAATTTTGATAGAGATTGTATTGAATCTTTAGATAGTTTTGGGTAGTATGGACACTTTAACAATATTCTTCTAATCCAGGAATTTCTTTCCATTTATTTATGTCTTCTTTAGTTTGTTTTCTCAAAGTCTTAAAATTTTCAGTGTACAGATTTTTCACTAAATCGGTTAAAGTTATTCTTTGTTTTGTTTTGTTTTTTAAGATTTATTTATTTGAGAGAGAGACAGAGAGAGAGAGAGAGAGAGCAGTGGGGAGGGGCAGAGGGCGAAAGAGTCCCAAGCAGACTCTGCACTAAGCACAGAGCCCAACATGGGGCTGGGGCTCATGACCCTAAGATCACGACCTGATCTGAAACCAAGAGTTGGTCACTTAACCTACTGCGCCACCCAGGCGCCTTGGTTAAACTAATTCTTAAAGATTTTATTCTTTTCGGTGATATTCTTGTTAGTGTATAGAAATGCAAGTGACTTCTGTACTTTGATTTTGTATCCTGTAACTTTACTGAATTCATTTATTAGTTTGAACAGTTTCTTGGTGGAATCTTTAGAGTTTCTTATATATAAGATCATGTCAGCTGGAAACAGAGACAATTTAACTTCTTTCTTTCCTACTTTTTTTTTTTTTAGATTTTATTTCCTTTTCTTGTTCAATTTCTCTGGTCAGGACTGCCTGCTCTATGTTGAATAGAAGTGTTGAGAGCGGGCACTTTTGTCTTATTCCTGACCTTAGAAGTAAAAATTTCAGCTTTTCACCATTGACAATGATAATAGCTGTGAACTTGTCATGTATGGCCTTTATTATGTTGAGATACATTCCTTCTATATGTAATTTGTTAGAATTTTTATCATGAATGATGTTGAATTTTGTCAAATGTATCTTCTGCATTTATTGAGCTGATCGTATAATTTTTATCCTTCATTTTGTTTAAGTGTTGTGTTGCATTTATTGATTTGTGTATGTTGAATCATCCTTGCATCCCAGGAATAAATCCCAATTGGTCATTCTGTATACACCTTTCAATGTGTTTTTGAATTTGTCTTAATAGCTTTTTGTTGAGGATTTTGCATCAGGGATACTGACCTGTAATTTTTTTTTTTCTTGTAGAATCCTTATCTGGTTTTGGTGTAAGGGTAATGCTGGCCTTATAAAGTAAGTTTGGAAATATTCCTTCCTCTTCAATTTTTGGGAGGAGTTTGAAAAGGAAAAGCATTAATTCTTTAAATGTTGGTAGCTTTCACTCGTGAAGCCATAATAATCCTTTGTTCATCTCTGCCAAAATGCTAGTTATTCAAATAAACAAGTCATACATACTCAACTACTCATTTGAAAAAAAAAAAGATGGATTGCTGTGTCATACACTGGGGATAACATAGGCATGCATGCAGAGCAATTTGGGTTCAAATCCCACTTCTGCTCTCTACTAGTTATAAGCCTAGATAAATTATTTAACTACTCCCAACCTCATTTTAGTGAGTAAAATAGTAAGAATTCTTTTTAAAGCATATGCAGACAAATACCAAAAAGGTAACTGTCATTTAAAAAGCCTTGGAATTAGATTCTACGTGAGCTCATTATTCAATTTGGTCATTGTGGAAATTTCAAACGGAGAAAAGTGGGCGGAGCAGGAGAAATGCCATTGTTGGGGAGCAGGAATTCCTATCCCCTTCAAGGTCCTTCTAGCTGGACTAAGAATCAAATTGACATGAGACAGATTAACAGGAGAAAATCAAATTTAATGGCATATGTACAGGGAATCCACAAAGATTTGGAAATTCCAAAGACAATCAGGAAAATGAGGTGTATATGTCATCCTGAACTAAGGAGAAGGGCGTAGGGGCTGGGAAATTGAAGGGAAGGAATGCAATTCACAGGACAGGAAGAAGAAGAGCAGATGTTTGGTAATTAGATTGTTGCCTTGCCATACAGATGCATGATTCAGATAAAATTTATCTCTGGTAATAACCTTTATTCTGGAAAGATCCCTTATTTAGATTCTTCTGTGTATTTAAGGGAGAGGCAGAAGTTTCTCTTGAGCCCACTGGGTCTCAATTGCCTTCAGCTCAAAATAATCTTCGTGCCTAGTGGTCCATCTTGGGGCAGCCTGCCCTTGCCCTTACAACATCACTTTTGTGGAAGTATGCCAGCAGGTAACCAAGAGCCATGCCAGAATATTGTAGTTTTACCTTGGAGTTTACTCTCTTTTAGGACCTTTGGTTTTTTAGGCACAGACAGTGAACTTCATATGAGCATCCCATGAAGAATAGGCTAAACCAGCTCACAGGAGACTGATCCATATTTCTTAATATTTTTTAAAATTTATACTTGGTAATGCATATTCTTTTCCAGAGTCTAGAATGCTTACTTTAACTTATAAGACATTTCTCTTAAGAGACTCAAAGTTTTAATCTTGGCATCAATTTCTTAATAGCAAGTACAGTGCTACATAATTCCTTCAAGGAATTTGTTCAATACCTCCAGAAACTGCAAGGGAAGAGCAACTGATGCAGCAGCATATGCCTGTACCTGCCTCCTCAGACCCACTTTAAACAGGTTGTTCTTTTCTCTATAATTTATACATGGCTTAGGTGAGTTCTCCTAGTTGCTTAAGACTTTGTCCAAACACATAACTATGAAAACTGGCACAAATCTTAATTCCTTAGATTTTTCTTTCACGGAGCCTAGAGCACTGCAGCTACTCATGGCATAGAATGGAGATGGGTATGGGGGAAGGGGGGCAGTGTTCATATACCTTGGTTTATTTAGGAGAACAGATGAGTGCCGTCCAGGGATCTGTACAGGAGAAAGCCAATTTCAGATGCATTTGCGTTGTTGCATCATTACAAAACACTTTTCAAGCAGAGTCTCTTGATTCAGCATGAATATAAGAACTTGAAGTACAAATACTTCGTATATTAAACATTCCTGATTCAGATCCACATATTACCCAAATATCTTAACTATGTGTTTCTGGTGGACAATGTACTATTATGGGAAGTATAACCCTTTTAGATATAATAGTTTAAAATGGTTATTTCCTTGTATGTATAATTTTATGTAAAAATGATAATAGCTAATATCTCCAAGGACAAGTCTTTTTCAGATATTTACAGACAACTGTTCAAAAGTTAAGAATTCTTAATTCAAGTGGAGTCATGTACACTAATAGTCTTCATGTTTGATAGTAATTTTAAGTAGCAGTATAAGTAGGGTAAGTGGTGGAGAGAGTAGAAAAGCCAAGGAAAAATCAGATCTGAGACTCTAGTTTGAAAACAGCTGCTCCTGGGCAAGAGTTGAAGTTTCAAAAATTAAAAATTTATCTGATATGTAAATTCATCTGAAGATCCAGAATTAAATAAACAGAGGGCACTATCTAATTTTGAGCTTCCTTAAGTAGACTTTTGACTCTTTACTCAACCTGAGTAGAGTGACACCACAGGGGCCCATATCGTAAGAAGATTAGGAAGGACGAGAGGGTAACGTATGTATTAAGGGGCTAATGATGCCAGCTCTTTTCCTCTTGTTTGTCTTAGCTCATGCACAGAGGGAAAAAGTGAATGCACAGGATGTGCAAGACCTGGAGACAAATACTAAATAAAACCACTGGGTATTATTAACTAACTGGTTCATGAAGTCTTTCTGAAAGTAGCCCATTCTAAGAGATGATTTTAATATGTGGCTGATGATACTAGGTTGTCTCTTACCTTTAATCTAAAAAAAACTATTGCCAAAAGGCTTAAAAAATGATCATAGCTACTTCAGTGGTGAACAATATACAGCAGAGCCCCAGAATTATGCAGGAGAGAACATCTCTAACTAATGCTTATTTTTTATGCCTCTTATCAGACATATTTTTGTGATGGAGCTGACTTTATGCCTTGTTATTCTATCCCATGATGATCCAGTTCTCGCTTTGATTTAACAAGCAACCTAGGGAAGAAAATAAACTAACAGGCCAGCAAAACCTCCCAGGATTCTGCCATTTTATTTTTTGGTGTGACCGTCTAAATTCACATTCTAGCCTATCAAACATTCACTCACACCACAAATATCTACCAAAGGCCATCTAATAAGCCAGGAACTTTCCAGGTCTTAAAGATGGTAACCAAAGGTGAAAGACAGTATCTTTCTTTTAAGAAGCTCAAACTTTATCAGAAAGAGATCAAAATAAGTACTACACAAAATGATATGCTGTGAAGGGCCATGGGAACACAAAGAGCAAGAAAAAAAAGTGAATTCACTTCGAAAAGTGGTGAAAGATTCCATAGGAGGTGAAACCTAATTGGGTTTTGAAGGAAGGGTTAGTGTTTGCAAAGAGAGGAGAATGGGGAGAAAGGCGTAGAGGAGAAGCCGGATGGTCTATATGGGGAATGGGTATGAGTTTTGTGTGGTCAAATAGGTGTGTTTGTGAACTACAGAGGTTTGGCTGGGAGCATCAGTGAGTCATATGTGTGCTATGCTAAGGAGTTTGGGAATCTTCCCTATGGCAAACTAACATGAGTTTTTTTTTTTAATTTGATTCTTTTATTTTTTATAAGATTTTTATAAGATTTTATTTATTTATTTGACAGAGGGAGACACAAGCAGGGGGAGTGGGAGAGGGAGAACCAGGCTTCCCGCTGAGCAGGGAGCCCAATGCGGGGCTCGATCCCAGGACCCTGGGATCATGAGTTGAGCCGAAGGCAGACGCGTAGACGCCGAAGGCAGCCACCCAGGCGCCCCTAGCATGAGTTTTTAATTGAGAGAGAAACATAATCCGATTTGGATTTTAAAAAGATTAAGTTTGGAGAATATGTAGACAGAGATTTTCAGTTAGAAGATACTTCCCTGAGGGAAACCAACTAGGAAATTATTTTAATAGTTTAGGTGAGAGATAATAAGGAGCTGAATCAAAGCAATAAGAATAGGGAAACAAAGGAGAATTAAGGCGTTTGCGTTTATGAGTCACTTCCCTAGACCTCAATCACACACAAGAATTTGTAAAGTTGATAATAATCAAAATTGTTATTTGTGGTGATTCCCTCAGTGTATACATACAAACAACGTCCTGTTTAGCAGTTTGCATTCTCCACTGTGTGGTTAAATAAGAACAATGCTAAAACAGTCTTTTAAATTGAATCCTAGTTTATTTTCAAGCAAACCTGGCCATTATTCCTGTAAAGTGTTTTTGTTTCTTTGTTTTTCTGTTTAGTCTTGTAAAGCATGCTTGCTACTCTAGAGCTCTTGAGATTTAAGCTACTGGTAAAACTGGGTCCAAAAAAAGGCTGGAGCTATATGAGTGTTTGTAAAAAATGGTTAGCTGTACACAAAAGGGGATTTTTAGGGTAATGGAACTGATCAGTATGGTACTCTATGCATTTGTCATGTAGGGAAGGAAAACTTTTCCCTTTTTTTTTATGTAGGTGCTATGGTTGGTCTAATAATTAAATTGACATAAGATTAACAGGAAAAATACTAATTTAATTCTGTACGTACGGGAGCCCATAACAGGGTGAGACTTGAGGAAGTTTAACCAACACAAAGCAGGCAGCTTTTCTATCTTTGAAATAAGGAAACAACAAATTTGTGAAGAATTGGCAAGGCAAAGGGATTTGGGCTTGGGGTAGTAAATTAGTGAAGAGGCAACAAGTTTTGTTGGCCCTAAATCTCCTATCTCTGGTGGTAAGGATGCCTTCAACCCTCCTGGAACAGGGAGGGTACCTTTCACAAGGGAGATTTATTTCCTGCTTTCAGGGGAACAAAGGAAGTCAGAGTGTGTTTTTTTCACTGGCTGTTTCTTAAGTAACTTTAATTCAAAATAATCAGTATGCCTAAGTGGCATATTTTGGGGTGGTGTATTCTGCTCCCCTTTAGTCCTACTTTTGAAACTTCAAGAAGTTTCACAATTTAGAAGCTGAGTTGGTAGGAGTGCCTGGCTAGCTCATTCAGTGGAGCTTGCAGCTCTTAGTCTCTGGGTTGTGAGTTCAAGCGTCACATCAGGTGTAGAGATTACTTAAATAAATAAACTTATTAAAACAAACAAACAAACAAAAATAACTGTTTAAAAAAAAGAAGCTGAGTTGGTAGATTGATCCATTATTTCACTGATTTAATCTCTTAGTCATGAAAATGGGTCAGTTGGATTAAACAGTCATGTCTCATTTTAGGAAGTGGTGATGGATCTGGGATACCAAAGTTAGACCTATATTGTATGAGAAGTCAGGTATCTAATAAGGATAGTTCTATGAAAACAAAACAAAAATGATGGTTAATGATTGGAGCAAATTATAAACCAGTTTCTGAGCCCAGGTGGCAACCAGTCAAGAAGATTTCTGGATATTAGGGTCAAAGCATCTTTTACAGTTTGAATGTCTCTAATGATGTCAGTGGGTGTTCAGGTAAACTTTCTGAGTAGCAACAGGCACAAAGATCATCTAAACACAAGTTATTGTGATTTCTCTGAAGTTTATATGAAGTCATTCATACTCAGTTTGCAGGACTTCTGGGAAAAGGGCAGTTTTTGTTCTTAGTGACTATAAGACAAAGTGGCAGAAAATTGGAAATGTTAGTTTGGAGAGTTGTAGCCAAATATTGGAGGAAACTAGAAGAAGTCAGGATCCAGTTAGTTTGCAGGTAGGAAATAAAAACTCAAAGACAATTAACAGCACTAGGTCTGAAATGAAGTGGGGCAATCAGAAGCGGAGATGAACCATGAGAGACTATGGACTCCAGGAAACAAACTGAGGGTTTTAGAGGGGAGAGGAGTGGGGGGATCAGTTAGCCCGGTGATGGGTATTAAGGAGGGCATGTATTACATGGAGCACTGGGTCTTATATGCAAACAATGAATCATGGAACACTACATCAAAAACTAATGATGTACTGTACGGTGACTAACATAACATAATAATAATAAATAAAGGGTGTACTATAGTTTTCTATTGAAACATAAAATTTCTCTCTACATTCACCTCCATTTCTATCAGAGATAATCAAAGTAAGATAATTTGTTTCCAAAATAAGTCTAGTCTTATTAAACTTGACCTGGTTATTTACATAGGTACAGGAAGAATAGCAATTGATGATATAGACCCTTTTAAATCTACTTTGCTGGAATTTTTCATAAGGAATCTCAGGTTGAACTTTTAAAAGACACTTGAGGCTAGGAAGCCAAGCCAAGGACTCACCATGAGACTTTGCCTGCAATACCTATTGATTTGGGTAAATTTCTCTCTTCTTGAGATTCCCCAAATAGCTTGGGGTTACTGAGCTTGCCAGGAAATGATCTTCCTCGCTCACTTGGTAAGGTTGTCTGGAACCCTGTAAGCAAGGGCTTTATTTGTTCCATAAAGTCAACCTTGGTTCCTTAAAGCTGTCTGGTTATATCTGATTCTTGCACATCATTGTCAAATATGACATTCCAGTCAAAGCCTTGGTAATATAACCAATGTTTCAATTGTGTACTGTTACAAGGAGAACAGATTCTTATTGAACTTATGAAAATAACTGGATTGCCATGAAGATAAGAATATTCACTAAGAGTTTCTGAATTCTGGAGGGATCAGGCAAGGACAAAAAGATAAATGTTTCTTCTTTGTTCACAAAAGTATATTTTGCCAAGTTTCTGACAGCTTAAGAGAATCTGGAAAAACAAAACATGAAAGAACCAATAATGTTTTAAATAAAAAATCATAAAAAATATTATCATCCTAGTCAGTTCATTTAGTACCATGTAAATAATTTTTGTTGATCTTTATTTTGTTAGAAGTTTTATGAAGCCATCAGTTTCTCCATTAGAAAAACTATAATTCTTACCCAGTTTAATGGTATGATCTGGAAGTTACTAGAAACCTGTGCTTGTTGAGAGTCCTTTCCTTGAATCTCTCTAAAGATGAAATACTTTTGCAAAAGCATCAGAATAAAACAATAACTTGCATAAATTGCAAGAAAACTTAAAAATGGCCATGGTTAAAGATCTGATGAGAATTCATTATTAACAAAAAAATTTAGTTGTTTCTATGATACAAAATTTTAAGATAATAACTACAATTCCAACTGATAACATTTTACCAGGATATATCAGAATTTCAGGAATTTTATGCAATTACTAGAACACATATTAATAACATATATCCACACAAGTATAATCTAAGAAGGCTTATTATCACTTATTTGACAATGCTTCCCTTGTAATTTAACATATCAAATAAGCCTAATTAGTTTAATATCTCTTTTTATATGGAAAGAACAGATCTTTTGAGATGTTCCAGAGATGCTCTGGAAAATCCCAAATTTCTTCCAAGTCAAAAAACTTCATTCAGAATTTGATTTTGGAAAGTTTGTCAAAAATATCAAAAATTTTGGACACTTGAATAAATAGGATCACAGATGATTGTAAACAATCCCTAATTATCTATTTAACTAAAGTGAAAAAAGATTTAATGACAAAAACAGAAGATTACATAATTTTAATCAAAGCTTAGTTCATACTGTTAAGACAGTTAAGTAATCAGAGACCTGATAGAGACAACATGAAGTACAGGAAATTATTACAGTGAAATATAAAATCTTTGCTTTTTAGGCAGATTACTTAAAAAGTGAAGAAAAACCTTTCATACTATTTTATTAAGAGCAGGCCAATAGTCCAAGAAAACTTTCTTTTTAGCAGATTATTTAGCAGAAAATTACATAAGATAACTATTAATATATATATTTTTTTACTCTTAAAAAGGTAACTTTTTAATAAGAGTCACACACTTAACATAAAACATGGCTCATCTACAGCTTCAGGCCAAAAGGCAGAGGGAGTGCATCTGAATTTTAATGCTTTAGTTTCCGTGTTCTGTAGTTTCTAGCACTGTAGTTAAGGAATGAAACGGATAGAACAGCTTGTTTCTTTACCAAAGCGGACAGCAGTTTGACTTCTTAGAGAATATACAAACCAGGAGAAATGTCACACGTTCTTTCTCTGGGCCCTTTGAGAAACTAGACCAAAATTTTAAATTATTCAAGGTTCTTAGTGAGCAGTGGTGCTTTTCTGTTACTGTCTAGAGAAGCAAACAAGAACTCGCCAGTGCTGTGAGAGCATGGGCTCACAGTACACGTACACGGGGAGCAGGAACCTTGCGCAGCAGTTCAGAGTTTTCCTACCCCCATTTCCCCAGCTTTTTGCCAACGATTATAGCAAATTGGGGGCGGGGGACGACTATGCTTGACAACTTATACTTAAAGATCCTCTTACAGGTATTTCCCCAGTTGAATAGAAAACCTTCTACAGAAAGTTGGCTAGATAACTATTAATATTAAAGCTTATTTTAAAAAATGCTTATAGCAATTCAGTGTTTAGCCAACTTGACTACACAGGGTAAAATTCTCTCCTCTCTCTCTCTTTCTCTGTCTTCAAATTTGTACATTTAGTTTGTCCTTCATTTTCTTCCTTCCCATTCTGAAAAAAACGGTTTTACTTTAGGGACAAATTTATTTTCTTTTCCTTAACAAAAGTGCATCTCCATACCTTTCTTTTTTAAACCTCAAAATACATCCTACTTTCCTTGCATACAGAGTTACTTCTCATCTTATTTCTAGTAGTTTTAATTACATGTACTAGTTAGAATTTTTAAACTTTGGAAACCTTAATTTCTAGTGAAAACTAAGAAGTAAGCATTTGTGAACTGTTAGATTGGCAAATTTATGAATACAGCTCATAATTTCTGGAAATACAAGCTTCCTCATAGTGCAGCCTTTTGGTATAGCACAGGACATGTTTACCAACAGACCCAGATATATTTAGCTCTTGGTAATAGAAGGCCAAAGTAGATAAGCCTATGTTCAGTAATTAATGTTTCAGTATTTTATCTTATCAGGAAATGATCTAGATATTTAATAAATATCCACCATTTAGCTTAACTTAGTTAAACTCTAAAGCTTCAAGTTACCAAAAATATTTGGGAAACATAATTATTGCTGAAAAGTTTATTTATAAACTTTTATTCCACTTACATCTATCTAAGTCATTTGCTTGCAACAAATAATGTTTGGATTATGCATGAAAACTTCATGAGACATTGGAGAAAGTCAGCCACCATCCCAAGCTATTTTCGTTGCTGACAAAAGAAATAGCATGAACTTACTTGACTAGTAAACCCAGGTAGAATAATCATTGTATGTCTGCATTATATTTAATGCTGCTAACTCTAAAGACATGCCTATTTTAATTAAACCAACAAACTTAAATCAGCTTTTATTTACTACAGATTATCCCAGATCACGTGAACTTGAAAACATTTGAGTTAGTTTCTGTATTTCTGAGTTTTAGGAATACCTCATTCATAAGCACTTATTTTTAAGCCAATTATATAGAGTTCTTTTTTTTTTTAAGATTTTATTTATTTATTTGAGAGAGAGAGAATGAGAGACAGAGAGCACGAGAGGGAAGGGGATCAGAGGGAGAAGCAGACCCCCCGCTGAGCAGGGAGCCCGATGCGGGACTCGATCCCAGGACTCCAGGATCATGACCTGAGCCGAAGGCAGTTGCTTAACCAACTGAGCCACCCAGGCGCCCGTATATAGAGTTCTTTTTGAAATTAATTTTGCCAATACCATCTGGAGGTAGAAAAATACCGTATCTGTAATGTACATACATAGACATACACAAACATACAGACAGACACAACCAGAGATCTTATAGCTCAAATTCTAAAATTTTAGCTGTGAATCAGGTACAATCATATAAAACTCACTAGTTTATAAATAGCAGTAAGGAGGGCACATGATGTGATGAGCACTGGGTGTTATACACAATTAATGAATCATTGAACATTACATCAAAACTAATGATGTATTATATGTTGGCTAAATGTATCATATGACCTCACTGATATGAGGAATTCTTAATCTCAGGAAACAAACTGAGGGTTGCTGGAGTGGTGGGGGGGTGGGAGGGATGGGGTGGCGGGGTGATAGACATTGGGGAGGGAATGTGCTATGGCGAGCGCTGTGAATTGTGTAAGACTGTTGAATCACAGACCTGTACCTCTGAAACAAATAATACATTATATGTTAAAAAAAAAGAAGAAGAAGAAGAAGATAGCAGGAAGGGAAGAATGAAGGGGGGGAATCGGAGGGGGAGACGAACCATGAGAGACTATGGACTCTGAGAAACAAACTGAGGGTTCTAGAGGGGTGGGGGGTGGGGGGAGGGGTTAGCCTGGTGATGGGTATTAAAGAGGGCACGTACTGCATGGAGCACTGGGTGTTATACGCAAACAATGAATCATGGAACACTACATGAAAAACTAATGATCTAATGTATGGTGATTAACATAACATAATAATAAAAAAAATCTGAAAAAAAAAAGAATTTAAATTTAAAAAATAGCAGTTGAATTCAAATTGTATCCCTGTCAGATAGAACAAGTTAAAAGATTCCCTGGTCAAATGGCTAAAACTTTTTACTAATGTGGAGAAGATTTTTAAGATTTGTATTTGTCCTTGACAAGGAATCTTATGGAGGATGTAGACTAGAGTTTGGGCAAGGCAACTTTAATAGACATTGGTATTTTACAAGCCTCTTTTCTCTTTCTGTTTTCTTCAGTCTCAGATGATTGTGGGTTATGTTTTGTTATCTCCTGGGTGTTTACATTTTAAAGACCTGGTAAGATTTACATCTTCAAGGAACAGAGAAAGAATGTAAGTTTTCTCCTAGAAACTTTGGAATGTATTTGTCTATTATTAGAAGTCTGGGCTAATTATTGTTTAAATTTTTGCTTCTTTTCCTTAAATGCGGGACAATTGTACTTCCAATGTTTTGATTTAAAAATAATAATAATATCTGCAAATGTCTGAAAGGCAAATAAGAAAGGGTCTGAGTGGACTTCAGGTTGCTTTCATTGTCATGCTTTTATTTCTCTAAAGATTCAAATTGCAAATCAGAATTGTTGATTTTTAATTCCTTTTTCTTGAATTCCTCAGGCTGTCTTCCACGAATTGTGTAGCTGCTTCCATTATAATGCTTAGAGTTTGACTATCCAAACATGCTATTTTGAATTTGCCTTTTTAAATCAAGGAGAAAATTTCCCAGCAAGGCAGAAATTAAAAGATTTCTATGTTCTAGAGCTCCAAGGTTTAGTGTAGTATGCCTTTGAAAGGTCTCTATAAAGCATTCAACAAAGGCCTTCAGATGTTCTCCTTTCCAAGTGTACAGTTCAACCTTAGACCAGTTCACCTTAGTGCGGGAAGCCTATATATACTATTGCTTCTATTAGCTCTTGAACATCAGTCTCCAAGTTGATTCATTTCCTGATTATTTGGAGGAGGGCCTGGGAGAAATTCTGGTCATCTGTTTCATCTCTGAGGGGGGTTTTCCCTACAGAGTCATCTAGCTTGTCTATTAACTACAATATAATCATAGGTGGGAAGAACATCCCTCAGCAGCCAATCAATGTCCTTGTGAGTGGAGTTGTGAATGGCCACTAATCTTTCTAATTCCTTTCTAAGTTTGGTAGGATCTTCTGAAAGTCGAGGTAAAAGAGCTTCACACTTCAAAAGATCCATTGTTGTCCAAGGGACGTGAATTCTTTGCCAACATGGGCAGGCAAGGAGAGAAGGCAGGACATATCCACAAAGAATATTGCATTGGAAGGCCTGACACTGTACAACCTGATTACAGAGCCCAGCAAAATGAGCCTTATTGTCCATCCTGGGTGCTTCTGCTACATTCACTTTCTGGCTTTCAGCATTTACATGAGTAACCTGTATACCCTGGGCCTAGGGAATAGGCTGAAGTGCTGTCTCTAGATCATGTAGCGAAAGGGAGGCTAAAGCAGGCAGCTGGGTGTTTAAGGGATTTTCTGGGGAAGGTGGAGGAGTTTTTGGAGCTAAAGGAATTTGTTGAGGAGGTTGGGCCAGATTTTAAGGAGGGGGATTTACATTGAATGTGGACTTTATTTTTTCTAAGTCTATTTTCTATCCTTTCATCTTTTAAAGGGAATCCCTAGGACTAGCCATTATATTCCTTTGTATCCACTTTTTAATTTTGTCTTTCCATAGGTTGCATAAGATAATTATTAATTATTTAAGAAGAGAGCTCCAATTTTTTCCCTAAGTATAGAAGATTTTCCAATTCAAAGGATCCTTCTGGTCATTGATGAATAGGATTTTATGCTAATCTCAATAGTGACTCAAAGCAGTAAGCTCTTTTATGGCTTAACCAAGGATGCAAGAAGTGTTCCAAAAGAGGGTGCAAAAGATAAAGCCCTCACAAGATCCAGAAAGTTAGCCTAAGAAAACAAAGACCTAGAGTTAACCTAAGAAAGCAAAGACCTTCACTGTCACAGGTGGTAAGAATGTTGTAGAGAAAATGACCTCTCCTCTGCCCATGGGACCATGAGATGCCTCCAGTCACAGGTGTGCTTTCAACTCCTCTCATAGCCCTGAGCAGTTTGGTATTCATGTCCAGCTTCCTGATGCTTGGGTCCACCAGCATCTACAGGAAGGCATTTTAAATAAGACCCAGCTCTAGGCATAACTCTAACCCAAATGCTAACACTGTGCTGTTGCTGTCTTCTGGGAGGCCCTCATAATACCATTGGAAACATTCCTTTGCTGCTGTTACAGTTATCTACTGCTGTATAACAAATTATGCCAAAATTTAGTGGCTTAAAACAACAACTATTTTATTATATCTCATAATTTTTTTATACCAGGAATTCGGGAAGGGCTCAACTGGGCATTTCTACTGCTTCATGTGGTATTGGTGGAAGTCAGTCAGTGGTATTTAGCTAGAGGATGGACTGGTGTGGAATGTCCAAGACCTCAATGTTTGGTGCTTTGGTTGGGATTGGTTGGGAAGTTAGTGGTTGTCCAGAGGGTATACCTATGGCTTCTCTAGCATGGTGGTCTCCGGGTAGTCGAACTTATTACATGGTACTTCAGGGTTTCCAGAAAGAATTTTCTAAAAGAGAGAAAGTGGACCAGAAATTGGCATTGAGAGTCATTTCCACTGTATTTTATTGTCAAAGCAGTCTCAGAGCTTATCAGAATTCAAGGGGTAGGAATATAGCTCCTACTTCTCTATGAAAGGTCTGTTAAAAAAATTATGATCATCTTTGGCCACTATAGCTCCTGAGAAATTCTGTGAGTACAGGCCAAACTTCAGGCTACTAGTTCCATATTGCTGCCAGAGTGCTTTTTAGTTTTCTCTTCCAAGAGTCAGGCACCTGGATACTGTATCTCCCAGCTACACAAGATATATTTCAAAACTCTCTACATGACCCCACAGAAGCCCCCATCACAGAAGTTAAGGTAGGATTGGGGCTCTAAAAGCTGGCTCTAAAAAAAATCTCCTCACCAGTTTTCTCTCCCCACATTCTAGTGCTTCCTGATATCCTTGATCCAGTTAAGGGTTACAGGAGTTGTGCAATGATTCTGATACATTTCCTTTGCAAAGTTTGCATGGGGAGATCTGTCTCATACTGACTTTGAATTATGATATAGAATGTGTCAGCACCTTGGTTGAAACCAGGCAGGTAGAATTCTATTCTAACATCCTGTCCTACCATTTAAAAGTCAGGAGCAGACAAAGAGGAGTTAGGTGACCAGAAGAGTTTCTGTTTGGGATGGTCACCTAGACAGAAAGGGATGTTGGTCCAGGTTGCTGCAAGAATGCTGAGAGAAGCCCTATGGTCCCCAGGACATGGAGGAGGGAAGAACTTGAACCTCCCTCTCCTGTGTCACCTATGGCTTGAAAGTAGGGTGGTGGAGACATCCTATAGTCCACAGGACAGGGTGGCAGTGGGGGTTTGATCACTCCCTTAAAATGAGAGGTGGATTGAGGCTGGAAAGGCAGCAGTTCTGTGAGATGTGAAGAGTGGAGGTGGGGTGTTGGGGTAGGGATGGGCAGGCTGCTAGGAAGAATTCATATGGGTGCCTCAGCCAAGCGAACTTGGAGTCAGTATACAAGGGTGTTTGACCATCCCTGGAACCAAAGCATAACTGGAAAGGTGAGAAAGGATGGAGAGAAAACGGATCTATCTGAAGTCCTCAGGGAGAACAGTGCTTATGGTGGAAAGTGATATTTCATAATTCGTTTAAGAGTGAGACCCCCAACGGCCTGCTCAAGTCACAACAGATGTTTGCTAAGGTGACTTTTAAGTCTTGTGGGCTTAACCTACTGCAGGGTTTGTTTTGTTTTGTTTTGTTTTATTTTTTTATTACTGAATGAAGTACCCAAATAGGCATCAGAGCTGAACTGAGGAAAGTGTTTCTTCTCTAACAAATCACATAGTGACTCCCTTCCAAAGAGTAAAATATGAAAAAAGGGAGAAAGAGTAATTTTACAGTGAAGAAACCTGACAAATACTATCTCAGCCAGGTGATCATTGATGATGTCATGTCGACAGTGTGTATCTTTGATACGATGTGGTAAGAATGGCATTTCATCGTGCCATTCTGTGATCTTCCTTCCAAGAACCCATACTCCAGTCTAATCATGAGAAAAACATAAGAGAAACCCCAAGGGATATTCTACAAAATACTTGGCCAAATTGTTAAGGTCATTAAAAATAAATAGTCTGAGAAAATGTCACAGCCTAAGGATACATGATGACTAAATGTAGTGTGGTATTCTGGGCCCTAGAACAGAAAAAGACATTAGGTAAAGATAAGGAAATGTGAATACAGTATGACTTCAGCTAATAACAACATATCAATATTAGTTTATTTGTTATAAAAAATGTACCTTAGTGATATTAGATATTAATAGGGGAAACTGGGTGCAGGTATATGGAATCTCTCTGTACTATTTTTGAAATTTTTCTATAAGTCTAAAAGTGTTTTAAAAAATAAAGTCTATTAAAAATGTGTGTAGGTGTACCACTGCAAATATAAGTATTAAACAGATGTTAAAAGAGACCCAAATCATTAGCCTCCCTCTCACTTGCCTGCATTCCTTTTTTTTCCTTCCTTCTTTCCCCTTATGCAGGCCCTGAGTATTTTTCCTGAACTGCTGTCGTCCCCTTCCGATTAAACTCTTTACCTCAGTTTCTTCTCCCTCCTGATCTTAAACCCAAGAGTCACTTCATAATTCAGTTTTTCTCGAGTAGTCAGTTTTCTTGTTTCCCTAGAGACCACACCATTGCTCTCTGTATAAATGACATTCTCCTGGGCACTTAATGTCTCCCAGGATCTGGCCTGAGAGTTCTTCTGAGCACATTTCTTTCATTCCATACATTAACCAATCAATGTGCTAGTTCAGTGATTTTCAGACTTTAAAATATTTTTAGTGAATAAAACCTTGATTTCCCCAAATAAAATTGTATGTGGAAATCCAAGTTACAAATCAGATAAAGATAATACCATGGGAGGGATTAGGTTGAGAGATAACCTTTACAGCCCACCTTCCTCAAGATCTGTTGGAGATCATCTGAATACCCCATTTCTGGATCAGTGGACTCTCACTGGTCCTAGGGCATTGAACACCCCCACCTTCTTGCCTGATTTTATGTCCAGTGGCACAGTCCCAAATACCCTTCCTCTGTTTGGTCTTCCACAGTTTGGTCCTGTTAAAATCATTATCTTTCTTCAAATACTACCTCTTTCACTGTGACTTCTTGGCTTGTCCAGCCAGAAGTTCTGTCTCACTCCCATGGGGTTCTTGGCCCTTGACTTCAACTTCTGTTATGACATTTAATGCATACTAATCTGTGTCAGAATTATTTGATTATACTATCTTCTTCATTAGTCCATAAGCCCCTTGAGGGCAGGACCTGTGGTTTTCATATCTGCATATTCCCCACAGCAGGTAGCAAGGTACCTGTGCCTAGTAGACTTTTGGTTAATGGTAACTGAGATAGACAGGTGGATAGAATGAATGCTGTAGATTTACTTTGGCTCAGACTCATAGTTTTGCTTTTGACCCTTAGCCTGCCTCTGAACCTTGATATGTGTTTGCTCTTTTTACACTCTTACTTCTTTTTCCACTCATGGATGCTTGTCGGACAACTAAATTTTCCAGCTCGTTGTGACTTAGACCTATGGAGAATGGATATTGAGAATTCTTAGATTGTGTCCCTCCACTCCTTGTCCCATGTTCTTCACCCAAGCCTAGTCCAGTGCCTGGGACATCATTCAACATATGTTTGTTGAATTACTGAATACATGAAAATGATTTAGAAAAAGAACAATTATTTTTTAAAGTCAAAGCTGACTGGGTTCTTAGCCTGTTTTGCTATAGAGAATCAGCTGCAGCAACTTCACAGCTATCCATGGAATGAGATGTCAATGATTCTGAAAATGATCTATGACATTTCAATTCAGATCTGGGGCTGCCTGCTTGGCTTTACAACTCAGCACTCATATCTGTACAAACCTCTGTTTACACTGTGTTATTTAGCTTGGTTTTCCCCTTGAATGCGATTCTTGAAAATGATTTACAAATATTTATTCTCAATAAAAATATTGGAGTAGAGTACAGAGTATGACTTTTTCCAGACCCTGCAATCCTCTACAGATGGCCCTAAATATAGCCATAGTGCAGATAATAGCAGGTGGCTCAGTGAGTGGTGGATTTTTTAATGGTGATGGCTTGAGGGTAAGGAAGGTTAAGGTAACATTTTTGGCTTGAGCAGCTACCTTAAGATCATATGAAATTATAGCCTGAATTTCCAAACTTTTTTGACCACTTTTTCCTGCCACAACTTGAAGAACAAAATGCACTATCACACACACACAGACTAAGGCATTGAAAATACTAATTTCTTGGTTTAAAATTACATAAATACACTAACTATAAAATATTCAAATATTTGAACAGTATACAAAATATACTGAACAAAATGAGAGCATTTACCTACCTTTATTTGTACTGTTATGCTTAATTTTTCTCTCAGGAGGTAGCCAAACTTTTAAGTTTGCTGGTCATTTTTCAATTCATTTTTAGTAAGTCCCTGAGCTTTTGATCGAGTTTTAGAGTATAGAAGTTTGGAGACTACTATTCCAAAGCTTAAGGTTGTTTTAATCAGGTTGGGCTGCCATAACAAAACACCATAGACTGGGTGGCTTAAACAACAGAACTTTTTGTCCTCACAGTTTTGGAGGCTGGAAGTTTGAGATCAGGATGCCAACATTGGGGGATTGTAGTAAGAACTCTCTGCTAAGGGCTCTCTTCTTGGTTTGTAAATGGCCACCTTCTTGCTGTCTTCACCTGGTGGTGGTGGATGGAGGGAGCTCTCTAGTGTCTCTTCTTATGAGGGCACTAATCCCATCATGATGGCCCTACCAGCATGACTTCATCTAACCTTAATTCCCTCCCAAAGGCCCCACCTCCAAATACCACCACATTTGGGGCTAGGGCTTAATATATGAATTTTGGGGACACACAAACATTCAGTCCATAACAGAGGTCATTCTTAATTACTTCTTAGTCTTCAGCTAGATTCTGAAATTTTACTTGTAGATCAAAAGTTGCTATTATAGCATAGGAAGAGTAGTAGGGAGAAAGTTTACTTAAACGCCACCTCAGTTTTTAAGCAGATTGCTTATATTCAGATGAAAATGCAATTGCTAAATGCTCTTGAGTAGGTCAGTTTTCTCATAGCACTGAATGTCTTCTCCCTCATTCCACCTATTTATTTTTTTACTGTCTCTAAGCCAGTTTTATATTTGTTAAATAGGAAAAACAATATATACTCTTCAACAAATGTAATTTAAAAGTAAAATGAGAAAATGGATATAAAGACGTTTTATTAACTGCAAAGCATTCCACAATAAAGTAACCACAATAAGGGCACCTGGCTGGCTCAGTCGGTAGAGCATGTGACTCTTGATCTCAGGGTTGTGAGTTCGAGCCCCACTGTGGGTGTAGAGAGTACTTGAAAAAATACATAAAATCTTAAAAAAAATACACTGGAAGGGCGCGTGGGTGGCTCAGTTGGTTGAGTGTCTGCATTTGGCTCAGGTCGTGATCCCGGGGTCCTGGGATTGAGCTTTCTTCTCCCTCTCCCTCTGCCCTTCCCTGGCCCCCTCCCCACTCACCCCCCCAGCTCACACTCACTCTCTCTCATGTGCTCTCTGTCTCTCTCTCTTAAATAAATAAATAAGATCTTAAAAAAAATACTTGGGGTGCCTGGGTGGCTCAGTTGGTTGAGCGTCCGATGATCTCAGCTCAGATCTTGATATCTGGGTCATGAGTTCAAGCCTCATGTTGGGCTCCGTGCTGAGCATGGAGCCTCCTAAAAAATAAACAAACAAACAAACAAACAAATAAATAAATAAATAAAGTGACCACAATAAAGTAAAATAAAGTAATTTTATTATAATCTACACTTATTTGCTACAATGACAATTAAAATGCAGAAAAGCTAACCAAATATCTTATTTTGAGATTTTCCTAAGCAAACCACATTTCCTACATTCACTGTGTGTGTTTTAACTGTCTTGCCAAAGTTTACATAGAAAGGATTCCTGATGTTGGAGACATGTTTATCTTGGAAAGTTTGTGCCCGCAGAAAAATTGACACAGAATGCACCTGGCATCATTTTGACTTCTGCACACTGTCCGTCCAACTTGGGGATTAATCACAGCAAGAAATTGTGGGTCTCACAAGAAGCACTTAAAAAGCAATAAGGAAAGCAAAAATCTGCTACTTCTGTATACATACATTGTTAATGCCAAATTCCTGCTTTTGATACTATAATTATGAATGATGGAAACAGTGGGAAAACTGGGTAAAGGTTACATTGCAACTACTTGTGGATCTATAATTATTTCAAAATAAAAGGGTAAAATAAAGTTCTGTTACCTCAAAAAGGTGAGAGGCTAGAGCAGAAAGAACAAGAATTGGGAAACAGATCATTTGTAAGTAGTGTTAAAGTAGAGGCAAGGAGGTAATTGGCTGTTCCATTTTTAAAGGACTTGCACTGCCATCAGGGTAAACTGGTAGCACCAGAGAGAGGTGCTAAGAGATGAGCTGTGGTTTGCAAAGCCAGTGGCTTTCACTCACATATGGGTTTCAAGGGCATACTACCAAACGGACTCTTTAAGAGAGACTAGGCAAATGCCACAGATAGGCTGGGCAAAATCACAGGGTAACTGATGTCAATACCGTTCTCTCTGGAAAGGGCAAAAAAGGTTGATTCTCTTGAGTTGTGCCTTTTCTTGTTTCCATCTGACTGTTTTCCTCTCTGTTCCTGTAATCATGCTGAAGCCAATGAAGAAGACAAGAGGGGGCAATTAAACTAGCTAGACGGAAAACCATGTCCACAGGTCATTACTATTGATTTAGGAAGGGCAGGTTCATGTTGATGAAATTCTTAGTATCACAGGCTGGAAGTAGTTTTTCTTTTATATTCCCATTGCACCAACTTTCTTTCTGTTTTATGGCTGGCAGAATATTTTGTCTTCCATTCTGGTTCTTCTCTATTCTCTCCCCAAGTAAATTACAAACTCTTTAAAGGACTTTTTTTTTTTTTTTTGCAAGACATTTAGAATGCTTTCATCTTTCTGGTTAACACCATTTGTATCAGTAATTACACAGTGTTATTTTTGAAATCTCACATTAACTAGTCAGTAAGACTTTATTTCTTAAAGGGTAGGAGTGAGAATAGGACTGGAGACACAAGAATATTAGGTTTCACATTTGTGTTAAAAGCTCAAAAGTCAAAACTATTTGCCTCTCCGCAGCAAACCTGTAGCACAAGCTTCAATGTTTTAGCTTTAACCCCATGTCTATCATGATCATACCAGATTGGGAGTTTGTGAAGAAGAAAATTCTGCATGTTCAAAGTGCTTTTGCCTTGATAATTATTTTGAATATTAACTGATGCAAACATGTTTCCTCTTATACTGTCACTGAAGCCAGGACATATGTGCAAAAGGCATTTCTTCCAACTATACAGGAGCATTCTGCTTGAGCATCTAATAGTACTCTTACTAGCGACTAAGCTAAAGGTTATCTGATTGAGCAAAAAAAAGAAAATGCTCTGCCAGTGTTCCTGCAATGACCAATACACCAAATTCAATGAACACTTTCATCAATAGTAGAAGGAATATGAAAACTGATAACATTAATGATATTTTCAATATCCATTAGTCTCCCAGGAGTAGCACATAATACATCATAGCCTTGTAGTGTCTGAAAGAAAGGAAGGGGATGGCATTCTTGTTTGGGCACTCTGTTAGGCAACTGATACTGTTCTTTTTTTTTTTTTTAGGTATTTTACTTATTTATTTGAGAGGGAGGGAGAGAGGGATAGAGAGAGAGAGACCACAAGTGGGGGCAGGGGCAGAGGGAGAGGGATAAGCAGACTCCCCACTGAGCAGGGAGCCTGATGCAGGGCTTGATCTCAGGACCGCAAGAGCCGAAGACAGATGCCTAACCAACTGAGGTTATCAGGTGCCCTGATACAGTTCTTTGGTTTTATCTTTATACATTGATAGAGATAGAGATTATTATTTTCACTTTACGTACAATGAAACAGAGGCTCAGAGTGGTTACAAAACTTATAAGTGGTAGAGGAGGCAGGGATCCAACTAAGCTGTGTCTGATTTAAAAGTTCATATTCCTTCCATTACACTGAGTCCTCTCTTCATTCTATGGCATTATCAGCCACAAGTATTTGTTGGCTCAACGGAGAGATGAATGGATGATTGAAAGAAACCATCTGAGGCTTTATGAACAATGCTAATCTGAGAAATAGAAATGTTAATAGAAATCTTTATAAAATTGCTCTGCATTTCTAAGTGGCCCCACCTCTTCCGTCAAAGAGAGGCTGCTTCAACCTTCCTATGAAGTGAAAAGGAAACCACTGTGTTCCAGTATACCTACAATTAGGACAGACTCCAGCCAAAATTGGACGGCGGGTGAAGTGAGACTTAGGTGCTCTTCTTTCTCTGCACTTGGTGGCTCCCGCTTAGCATTATCGATATAGTCACTCCTGGACCTGAGTCTGGGCAAACCTCCAGAATTAACTCCAATTCACTTAGTTCTGCAGTCTTGGCTGCTAGTGGAGCTAAGAGGAGTCAGCTTAGAGGAGAATTCACATAGGGGAGTTTAGCTCATAGAATTTGGAACCAAATAGATTAGCTTAAAAAAAAATATATGTCCTCCACTTATTAGTTCTGTCACTTTGGGTAAGCCACTTAACCAATCAATCCAAAACTTTGGAATATAGAAATTTCCTCATGTGGTTGGCATCAGGATTAATTGTGTAGATAAAGAGTGAGGCTCACAGTAGATACCTATTAAGATATAGCTACTTTTCATAGTTTTTAGATGAATTTTTGGTAACTATAAGGCCTGTACTTTTTGAACCAAAAACAAAGAAAATTTTTGAGTTTTGTGATTTTATTTATATCATAAACCTTACAAAACTAAAAAATATAGAGTTAAATAATTTACAGTCACTTCTGTTAAAGAGAAAAAAATATGTATATTTAGAATTATCCTAGAATTTGGGCTTACCTTACTTACTTTGGATTTTCACCTTGGTTTACTCCTCTTTGGAGATTTTCTATTCTGAAACATACAGCAGATGCCCATCTTATGGGCACTTGGGTCCTACTGGGAATAGAACACTGTCCAATGTGCATCCTCCTTCTCTACCACCAACTTGGAAACAAAGGGGAAGCTCCCATGAAAGTGTAGGGATACAGTTCTCCATGAGACTCTCAGGTTTCTGCAAAATATGCAAGCATAACTAATTGCTCGTTCATTCTACTTTACCTTTATACAGATATTTGTAGAGTAAAAGCTTTAGCCTCTCCTTGCAGAGCCAAGTGCAGGTTTGTTGTTTGTCCAGTATAATAAAGATGCTTCCCTTTGGGGCAAACATTGGCAGGTTTGTTCCCAGCTCATTAACAGATTCAGTTTCTCTAAGCTCAGGGTTCCACTGCATGCTCTTCATCCACCCAGGCCCCCTCTCCCTCCACACCATGGGACTTGGGAAGAAAGGAAAACCAACTCATGCTGCTTGCTGTGCTGTGATTAACAAAGCCTGTTGTCTCTAGTACAGGATTCTCTTGTCTTTTGCCAGCATGAAAATGTGACAGACTAACCTGTCAGCTTGAGAGTAGATAAAAATTCACATCGTTTACAGTTCTTGACAAAAAGCGTGTGAAAACATGGAAATGTGGTATTGTTAGCCTAGAGGGCTCAGAAATCTCTTCTGATTGGGAAGTGCAGGTGGCTGAAGGAAATTGTCCCACCTGAAGGAAAGTGCAGGTGGCTGAAGGAAAGTGCAGGTGGCTGAAGGAAAGTGCAGGTGGCTGAAGAAAATTGCAGGTGGCTGAAGAAAATTGTCCCATAAGTAATACCTGATGTAAGTTTTGAAAGGTGAGCAGAAGGTGACTGAGTGAAGAAGACTAAGAGATGTGACGAATTTCAGGCAAAAGAAATGAGATACAGATGTGCATATGTTTGTGGGAAATTGGAATGTTAGAGTTTGGATTGCAAGGGGTTTGGCTTGGCAGGTGGATCTAAAAAGCAGTTTGGGAATATACTGAGAAAAGAAAGAAGAAAAACTGATTTCTAGATTTTCTGCTCCACTAACAGTCTCATGTGAATAGTCTTATTTTACTAAGATCGCAACTTTCTTGGGTAGGTATTACTAGCCTTTATAAAGAAATTAAGACTCTGAGAATTTGAATAATTTCTGTAAGATTAAAAAGCAAATAAATACTAGAACAATGGTATAAAACCAATGTTCTTTCCATACCATCTTCAATCACTTGGTGAGGATTTTTAAATTTTTATTCTGTAGGTAATGTCAGGAACCATCTGTCTTTTTACATTTTTTTGTTGTTGTTATTATTTTCTTGTATCCTTAATGTCAAGATGTCCTGATTAAGTCCATGGTAGATGGGCAGTTTGGAAGCAGCATGAGTTATTGGATAAGGGTTGTCTGGTAAGTATGAGAATAGTTATGAGATCATTGTAGTGATCCATTTGAGCGTCTTTAAGGAGACTGAATTGGGTAATGAAAATCCTGATGGAGAAGAGAGAATAATTCATAGAGTTTAGAAGTATAGTATATCATAAAGGTGAAATGATTAAAAAGAGTAGTGCAGAGTTTTATAACTTGGATGCCTAGATGATTTCAATTAGCTGAAATGGGTGATTCTGGTGGAGGAACTTTGAGGGACAACATTGTGAATTAAATTTATAAAATAAATAAGATGGGAAAGAATGAACTTCTGATGGTGAAATTTCAGGCAATTTTTGCTTTGTGGAAGATAAATTTTGAAATTAGAGATGTTCAATTTTTCATGGAGTTGACAAATTATTTTTTTATTGGTAATTACAACATAATAATTAAAGATTTTAAATTGTACAGATATTAGATAGCATTTAGCAGAAATATTTTCTGGTAAGAAACACAAACACACACAAAAGAATATATGAGTATTAAACTATAGAAATGATCCCTGAACAGAAACAACGAATACCCACCATTTGCATCGACATGGATGGAACTAAAGGGGATTATGCTAAGTGAAGTAAATCAAGCAGAGAAAGACAATTATCATATGGTTTCATTCATATGTGGAACATACGGAATAGCATGGAGGACCATAGGGTAAGGGAGGGAAATCTGAAGGGGGATAAATCAGAGAGGGAGATGAACTATGGGAGATTATGGACCCTGGGAAACAAACTGACGGTTTCAGAGTGGAGGGAAGAGGGAGGAGGGGGTAACAATGTGATGGGTATTAAGGAGGGCTCGTGCTGTGATAAGCACTGGGTGTTATACGTAACTAATGAATTATTGAACACTACATCAAAAACTAATGATGTACTATACAGTGGCTAACTGAACATAATTTAAAAAAATGAGTATTAGTATGTTAACTTGCCCACTCTATTTTTTACTGTACTTCATTAAAAGTCTTGTTAGTAATATGGGGCCCCTGGGTGGCTCAGTCAGTTAAATATTCAACGCTTGATATTGGCTCAGGTCATGATCTCAGGGTTGTGAGATCAAGCCCGGCATTGGGCTCTGCACTGGGAGTGAAAACCTCCTTAGGATTCCCTCTCTCCCTCTGCCCCTCCCCTGCTCATGCTCTCTCTGACAACAACAAAAAAAGTCTTATTAGTAATATTATTTCAGATTTTTACTGAAAGAACAATTCCCCTCCCTGACTAAGTAATTTTGTCTCAAAACAGTTGGCAGATTCCTCCTTTTCTATACCTTCTAATCAGCTCTCTGTGAAACCCCCTCCAAAAATTGAGTCCTTAAAAAGATTTGAAGAAGGGTGGCTCATGCCCAGAAAAAAGGCCAAGATTTCTCTAACTTTGGCAATTGACTTTACTTATTCTTTACACTAGCTTGTAAAAAGAAAGCCTGAATGATTCATACCATCTGTGGATTTAAATGGGTTCCTCCTACTACTCAAAAAGATGTAGCTTTCTTTTGAAAATGAAAAATAATGTTTCTTTTGCAAAACTTTTTGTTGAGCAAAAAGATTGTGTATATGCACATAGTGAGTTTCAGATCACTGTTTAGTCAGAGCTCCAGTTAACTGGCTGATTCACCACCACCACCAATGCCAGGATCATTTTTCTCACTTAATGATGGGGACAACTGGCTGGACGTAAACCGATGTTCATTCATCCGGTATGTTGCCTAACAACCGATTCATTCTTAAGTTTTCATGAGGAAGCACACACACACACACACACACAAACCAAAGAGGAGGAGGGTAATAGTAAAATGGGAGCTGTTACATGATGGAAATAAACACTTGAAGGGGGGATTCTTTATTACCTTGCAAATGCAGTTTGCCCCTCAAATTCCTGTACAGAAAGATTTTTTTTTAAAGATTTTATTTATTTATTTGACAGAGAGAGACACAGTGAGAGAGGGAACACAAGCAGGGAGGAGTGGGAGAGGGAGAAGCAGGCTTCCCCCTGAGCAGGGAGCCCTACGCTGGGCTCGATCCCAGGACCCTGGGATCATGACCTGAGCCGAAGGCAGATGCTTAACGACCGAGCCACCCAGGCACCCCAGAAAGATTTTCAACGGTAGACAGTTCGAATGTTTGAATATGAAAGTCAGGGCATTTCTTTTTACATTATAAGTAAGGCCTCTGCAGCCCTTAGACCTGCTGCTTTCTGAAGAACCTGCTGACAAATGTATTGTAGTCTGGTTCTGGTCAAGCAAAATTCACTTTTAACACCAGTTCCTCATACCGTGCTCCTGCCGTCACCCAGCATGTGCCCTATTTTAAGGTCACCACCATTATCAATGGGGAGTTCAAAGACCTAAGCCTTGGTGACTTTAGGAGGAAATACTTGGTGCTTTTCTTCTATCCTTTGGACTGCACCTTTGTGTGTCCTACAGAAATTGGTGCTTTTAGTGACAAAGCCAACGAATTTCATGATGTGAACTGTGAAGCTGTGGTTTCAGTGGATTCCCACTTCATCTGTCTTGCCTGGATCAACACAGTAAGGAAGAATGGTGGTTTGGGCCACATGAACATCGCACTCTTGTCAGATTTGACTAAACAGATTTCCTGAGACTATGGCATGCTGTTAGAAGACCTGGGTGTTGCTCTAAGAGGTCTCTTCATCATTGACCCCAGTGGAATCATCAAGCATTTGAGTGTCAATGATCTCCCCGTGGGCCTAAGTGTGGAAGAGACCCCCCGCCTGGTGAAGGTGTTCCACTTTGTGGAAACCCATAGAGAAGTCTGCCCAGCAAACTGGACCCCAGATTCTCCTACAATCAAGCCACATCCAACTGCTTCCAAAGAATACTTTGAGAAGGTAAATCAGTAGATCATCCCATGTGTACCCATAGCTTCTCACATCAGGAAAGAGCCACAGGTGGAACTCACTTCTAGCATTTCAAAGATGATTTTTTATAGAAGACAAAACACCAATTATGCTTGTATTCATAAATAATACTCTAAATGTTTTCTTTTTGTAACATTGGCTAAGGCTTTTAAATGTACTCACACACATAAAGTGTCCTATATTGATAACTCTTGATGGCTAGCTAGTTTATAGAATGCTAGTTCACATATTCTTTGGATTGTGTCTTCAATGGGAAGAGGAACCATTCTTTCTTGGCCTTTCTTGAACTTTAATGTACACCAGAGTAGTACAGCAAAGTACCGAAGCTTCTGATCAAGGGTCCTGAAAGTTTCTTCTAGAATTTCTTTGCACTAAACTGAATTTTCTTTTAAGGGAACAAAGATCATAATCCTACATAGTTTTAAGGTGTTAACCTCAGTGGTCTAATTCAACTCTTGCAATGGTTGTATATGTACTTGAAACTAATGTGAATCATGTTTTTAAAAAAATGCGGTGGCAAAGTGACTTAAGTGATCATGCATGTTTCTCATCCCTGAGATTAATATAGTTATTTTACCTGTTAGCTGACATAGGGTCTACATACAATTCTAGATATTGATTGGTTGTAGTTATAAAGGATATTTATTGAATCCAGAAATTGCATTTTGAAATCACTGTAATAATTTTCTTTTCTGAAGTGCTCAATGCAAAGTACATAATAAAACATTTAAAAAAATATACATCAAAAGAAATGTTCGACTATATATTCAGTTAGAATAAAGTCAGCAAGAAAGTATGTGACTTCTAGTTTGATGTATTCAAAGCTTCATTTCATAGTAAACCCCAGATATTTATTTGCTAAAAATGCTATCACAGTAATCAGGGCCTTCAAAATTTGATCTGCAAACAGAAAGACTAGAAGTTGAAGTGAATTATCCTCTTTGCAAATATTTTTTGCTGAAAAATATTTTCAGCTTTGAGGGCCTTACTGTCTGGTCTCAGTCATAGCTACTCAACTCTGCTATTGTAGTGTGAAAGCAGCCATAGACAACACATAAATGACTTAGTGTGGCTATGTTTCAATAACACTTTATTTATAAAATCAGGTTACAGGCTGGATTTGGCCAGTGAACTATAGATTTCCAACCCCTGGTTTAAATTATTCTTATATTTGGATGTGAGGGCGATCTGGCTGCGACATCTGTCACCCCATTGATCGCCAGGTTGATTCGGCTGATCTGGCTGGCTAGGCGGGTGTCTCCTTTCTCCCTCATTGCTCCATGTGCGTCCCTCCCGAAGCTGCATGCTCGGTCGAAGAGGACGACCTTCCCCGATAGAGGAGGACCGTTCTTCGGTCAAGCATATACGAGTAGCTGCGCTCTCCTGCTAGACCTCCAAACAAGCTGTCAAGGTCCATTTGTAGGAGAACGTAGGGTAGTCAAGCTTCCAAGACTCCAGACACATCCAAATGAGGTGCTGCATGTGGCAGTCTGCCTTTCTTTAAAAAATAAATAAATAAATAAATAATAAATAATAAATAAATTATTCTTATATTTGCATCCAAGCCCCAACTTTCCAGTGCTTAGTACAATGCTTAAAAGGGACATAATTAAGTTTTGTTGAATGAATAAATGAATTATTAAAATAGAGTAATAGAAAAACTGTGTGAATTCATTCACAATTTCAACATATATATATTCAGTATCAGATACAGGACACAATTCTAGACTCTGGAGCTAGGAGAGTAGGCTAATTGGCCAAAAATAAAATCCCTGCCCTTATAGACATTACATTCTTGAGGGACAGCAAACAATACTTGAGATAAATAACACAATATGTAGTATGTTAAATGGAAATAGTAGGTAATTAAGAAATAAGGCATGTAAGGATAGGGCTTGTAGGAGCATTGGCCATTTTAGATTAGGTAGCCAAGGAAGGCTTTATATAAAGGTTACATTTGAGTAAAAACCAGAAGAAAGTGGGAGCAACATGTTCTAGGCATAAGAAACAACAAATGCAAAAGATCTTAAAGAGGTATATTAGTGTTTTAAAGGTGTCAATTCTTTTTCTATTTTCTTTATATTTTAAAGCACTTTTTCAAATAAGATATTATTTATATGTAATGAAATACACCCATTTTAAATGTAATGAATGTAGTTTATGATGTCATGTGTTCCATAAGTTCTTGAATGTTTGACACCCCCCTCAAATACAGATATTATCTTAAAATAGCCAAAGAAACTATTCAGAAAAAAAGCATCATCAAAATAAATGAAAGTTTCTCATACACATATTATACTGGATAAGTATTTAGTAAGAACGTCAATTTAATACAAAAGCTCAACAACTAGGTAAAAATATTACATGTCCAATTTCCATTTTTTAGATCTTCTAGTGTTTGTTTTTATAATTGTCATAATATGTTTAATCCTTGATTTCCTGAGGTAATCTTTCAGACAGTTATATAGTTATGTATACAGTAAACAGCCACTAGCCACAGGTAGCTGGTAAGCATTTGAAATGTGTCTAGTGATGTGCTCTAAGTGCAAAATTCACATTTGATTTCAGAGTTTCAGAAGAAATGTGAAATAACTCATTCATAGTTTTTATATTGATCATATGGTCTGAAATGATAATATTTTGGATATATTGGGCTAAATAAAATATATCACTAAAATTAATTTCACCAGTTTCTTTTTAATGTGGTTACTAGAAAATCTAAAATTACACATGTGGCTAACATACTTCTGTTGGCATTGCTACTTTAGATGTAACAGCTGACTCCTCCTCTACCTGACTTCTCAGTTACATATACTTTTTACATTTTCATGATTTAAAACATTCACGTTTCTTCGATTTCTTCTTGCATTTGATTTTTGAGATCTATGAAGTCATTTAAAATTTTTTCTTTGCTTTTTATTTTATGTTTAAATATTATCACAAGTATATTGGTGGCCTATGTCAACCAACAGGTTACAGGAGTCTAAGGCACTAACATCTCTAGAAACAGACATTTTCTAAAACTGTGACAGTTTTAGACAGCTCTCACCTGCAGGCAACAGGTGAAGATTTACTTCACTGTGGCTTTCAGATTTGCAGAGCGTACCCATAGAGATAATGTTTTCATCCATTTAGCTCTTTTTTTAAAATTTGAAACATACTTGTGGTGAGCATAGCATGATTTATAGAGAAGTTGAATCACTATGTTGTACACCTGAAACTAATGTAACATTGGGTATCAACAATACTCAAATTAAAAAATTTAAAATAGAATTCTATGTTGCCTTAGAAATGCTTAAGAGCACATAAGTATGAAAAGATACCCAAAGGAACAAGTAAACTGTGAAATGCCTGAGCAAGTTGCAAGGAAGCTCAGCACATTAGTTACTAATATGTCAAAGTAGCAAGGCTGTCAGTGGATTTTTAATCCCCTTCCATTACCTATCAGTTTTTTTTCTAAGCCCGCGTATCTCTCCTCTTCATAGATTAAAGAGAACAACACATTTTCTTTAGGTTCTATGATTCCAGAAAGATCTTTTGGGTCAAGAATTTGACTCTTTTGTTGCACAATCTTTCTAATGTTTATTTGAGAATAAATTATGAACATATGACAAAGTATAAATGCAGAAGCTAATATATTTAGCAAATATACAGCTAATGCTTAAATTAACTATTAATATGTTGACATATTTGCTTCAGATTTCTTTTTAATAAATTACATGTTAACAATACATGTTCTCCTTTGCTGTGCCTCACAACTTTATTACCACCCTGATATCATAGTTCATGGCTTTGCATGTTTTTGAACAATAACTGTAAATATTTGTCTTTGTAAACAAGGCAAAGAAATTATTTTTTGAATCAAGAATTTTAAAAATGGTATTATACTGCTTATTTCAGCAATTTGACTTTTAAAATCAAAATTACTTTGAGAGAGCTACTCATGGTGATACATGTAGAATCATTTAATATATTTAAACTACTGCATAGTTTTCCACTGTAAAAAAAAAAAGTTTATTCTGTACCCTATGGAAGGACAGATAGGATTTATCAATTTTTTTTGGCTATTATGAACAGCGTTGCTATGAATATCCTAGTAAATATTTTCTTTGTGAGGATTTTTCTAAGTTCAGATACATAGTAGCAGAATTGCTAGATCATAGGGTATGCACATACTAACTTTAATAAGTATAACCAAATAATTCTCCAAAGGGTTTATACCAACTTACATTTCTTTTTTTTTTCTTTTTTAAAGATTTTATTTATTTATTTGAGAGAGAGAGAGAAAGCATGAGCAGGGGGGAAAGCAGGGGGAGAAGCAGGCTTCCCGCTGAGCAGGGAGCCCGATGTGGGACTTGATCCCAGGACTCTGGGATCATGACCTGAGCTGAAGGCAGATGCTTAACCAGGCACCCCACCAACTTACATTTCTGTCATCAGGATATGGGAATCTGTTTCTTCACATACTTAACTGATATTTGTTATTAGATTTATTCATTTTTGTCAATTCTGATTGATGTGGAATAGAACTTCAGTGTGGTTGTGATTTTTGTGACTGTGTTTGAAAATCTTCATTGGCCATTTGGCTTTTGTTTATTGTGAATTACATTTCACATATTTTGATCATTTTCTTTAGATTGCTTGCTTTTCATTATTTTTTCTAAAAAATGTACTTTAATACTAATTCATTGGCAGTTACATATTTTTAAATATCTTGTTCTAGTCAGTGGCTTGCTTCTTCTTTTTTTTTTTTTTAGAAACGGAGAGACAGAGAGAGGGGGTGGGGATGGTCAGAGACAGAAAGAGAATCTTAAGCAGGCTCCATGCCCAGCACAGAGCTCGACATGGGACTTGATCTCACAACCCTGAGATCATGACCTGAGCTGAAATCAAGAGTTGGCCGCTTAACCAACTGAGCCATCCAGGCATCCCATGGCTTGCTTTTTTGTTTTGTTTATGGTATTGTTTGTCATATAGAAATTTCAAATTTTACTGATCTTTTTTATGATTTGGAGATTTTTAAAAAATAGATATATAATTGACATAACATTGTGTAAGTTTAAAGTGTACAACATATTTTTTGCTACATTTATATATTGCAATATGATTACCACCATACTCTTAGCTAATACCTCCATGACCTCACATAGTTATTATTTCTTTTTTCGTGGTGAAAACATTTAAGATCTAGTCTTTTAGAAACTTTATTTTTTTTAAAAAGATTTTATTTATTTGACAGAGAGGGAGAGAGAGAGCACAAGCAGGGGGAGTGGCAGGCAGAGGGAGAAGCCAGCCTTCCACTGAGCAGATCCCAGAACTCTGGGATCATGACCTGAGCCGAAGGCAGATGCTTAACTGATTGAGCCACCCAGGCATGCCATGAAGCCTCTATTTTGATGGTGAAATATTTTGGGGGATTCAATGTAAATACATGGTCATTTCCACTACCTACAAATGTATAATACTCTTGCCTCCACACATATAATTTACTTTTTATAAATTTGAAATATGTGAATATTAAGAAGTTTGGAGATAAGATGTTAATCTAGTGAAGAGAAAAAATCCTTAGATTGCATGGCTATAATCATTTTTTAAAAATTTCTATTTGCTGAGAGTTTCTCTGATAGGAGATATTTATTCTTTACTTATATTAACTTAAAAAGCTTTTAAAAGACTCAAAGTTTTAGGGGCTACTGGGTGGTGCAGTTGGTTAAGCATCCAACTCTTGGTTTTGGCTCAGGTCATGATCTAAGGGTGGTGAGATTGAGTCCCATGTGGGGCTCCATGCCCTGTGTTAGGGTCCTCACTCAGTGAGAAGTCTGCTTAAGACTCTCTCTCACCCTCTCCATCTGCCCCTTCCCCCTGCTCTTTCTCTCTCTTTCTATCTCTAAAATAAATCTTTAAAATAAAGATTCAAACTTTATATTTAGCAACATTTCCATTAACTGGCTCAAGTAAATAATCTATTTTGAGGATTTCTATAGACTTAAACTTTAATTCCTTATTTAAACCTTATGTTGAAAACCATTAACTTGCAGTCATCTTGACTCTGGGGCAGATTGGGATAGATCTAAACTTGACCCAGCTATTCAAAATAGTTAATGAACCAGAAATTCTATCACAATTTCCTTGATATTACTTTTATTATTCCTATGCCTGTATGGAGCCTTCTTTATTGATAAATAGAAGGGCCACAGTGAGATGATATATTATTCAATAATCTGCGTAGCTATTGTGTTTATTATGATCTTTTACATTAGTTCCTCAAATTACAGGAAAAACAGGCACTCTTATTAACAAGCCTAGAGCTGACTGTATATCCTTATTTCTTTCTTATACACCCTCTTATAAATGCATACAACCTAACTCTACCCTAATTTTGTCCATGGATTTTAATACCCAATCTTGAATCATTGTCATTATTTTCCTCTATCAGCAGAAAGTCTTGAAATGTTTTTGTTCTGTATTGTTTTCCATCCTCTTATAGAATCAGTCCTAATTTTATCCACTTGCCTCTTTTCCAGAATTTCTCCTATATCCTGCTCTCTTCTATTTTTTTTAAAGTATATGGCTCTTTTTACATGCTTCCTTTTTTAAATGATTTTATTTAAAGTCCAGTTAGTTAACCTACAGTGTAATATCAGTTTCAGGTATACAATTTAGTCATTCAACACTTGCATGCAACACCTGGTGCTCAACATAATAAGTGCCCTCCTTAATACCATCACCTATTTAACCCATCTCCGCATCGCCCCCACCCCGCCCGCCTGTAACTATCAGTTTGTTTTCTACGGTTAAAAGTCTGTTATTTGGTTTGCCTCTCTTCTTTTCCCCTATGATCATTTGTTTTGTTTTGTTTTTGTTTTATGTGGAAGCTCAAGTATTATGCAGCCCTGAATGAAATCGTTGGGTTTGGGAAAAGATTCGGGTATGGTGTGAGGTAGGACTAGGTCCTCTTGTAACCCTGGGCATGTGACATCTTTAGATATTCAGGGACTTCATAACATTTGTAACCTTGGAAGTCCTTGTGCTCCCTAGTCTCCTTTACCTTGAGTAAAATTCAATTTTTCCTTTCATACAGGTCTATCCTTACCTGGCAGCCAGCCCCTGCAGGAGATTATAGTGGCAGCTTATAATTATTGTGACATTTAGTAGGGGTCAAGAACTCTTGCTAAGTGCTGTATGTGTGTTTTCTCACTAGGGGAACACAGTGAAATCTATAACATAAGTGAAGATTTTATTTTCATTTTGCCAGTTAAGAAGTTAGAGCTCAAAGAGGTGAAATAACATGGATAGTAAACAATAGATTTAAACATCTACCCATTTCAGTCAGCCTAAAAACTACAACATTTAACCACTATACTATTTGCTTTAATATGAGGGGAAGATGCTGAAGGCAAGGTGACGAAGAAAGCTTTTTTTTCTCAGTGCTCATGAAAACATACCTCAGGCATGTTACTGATCATTAAGGTGAAGTATCTGATATAATAATTTAAAAAAATACATGTTCTTACATCATTATTATCTGTTGAATATGTTTATATCATTATACACTCTCCTCAGTGTGCTATCACCTGCGTACTCCTATTGTTGAAGATAGCAGTAAATTGTCGATGATTCAAATAAGCACTTGGCAGGAAATGAGAAGTGCACAACATAAACCATCACAGATACTGTAATTGTGAGTAGAAATTTAAAAACAAAACACCCATTTTAATATTTTTTCTGACTCAATTACTGTAGAACAATTATGTAAAATCTGTATCACTCACTATACACTGAGTAAGATAAAATTGCTGTGTTTCCAGTTTTTCCTTCCTTTTTAGTGCCTTCTGATCTTTATTTTTTTAAAAATTTTCCTGCCCTACTCATAGTGATGAGTAAGATAACATTACCATATGTCAAGTTACTGCTTCCTTTTTGTCATTTTTGATCTGTTTTGCTTTTCTTCACATACTTATGTGTATGAGTAAGCTGACACTGCCGTCTTTTAAGCTGCTGCCATTTTGTCCTTTTTATCTTCTTTTCTTTTCAGTTAAAATTCACAGAAATACAGGGGAAAGCAATAATAATTTGGAAGATATTGTGAAACAAGGAAATGTGATTATGTGCTTTATTCCACTTTATTCCATCATAGATTTAAGATGACTCTCAGAAATACATGAGGAATACCAACAATAGCAAAACAACAACAGAGTCAGGAGACACTATGGAAGATGCAGTAATGAGAGAAAAAAAGATAGAAAATAGAAGAGGGAGAGCAAAAACCATAGAATATAAAATATAAAGATCTAATATATATTTAATTGAAGTCCAAGAGGTATAGGAGAAATTGTACGGCGAAGAGGCAATATTTAAAGAAATAATGGCTGTTGAATTCCTAATAATGATGGAAGATATCAGTATGCAAATTCGAGGCCAAAAATAAAGAGCAAAGCAAATAAAAAGAAATCCACACCTAGAAATATAACGTGGAATTGCTGAAAACAAAAAAAAATAAAGAGAAAAAAATCTCATAATCAGCCAGAGAAGTAAGATGGGGCTACCTTCAGATGAGTAATGTAACATTAAAGGTAAGTTTCGCTGTTGACTCAGGTCATCTGGTTTAGAGTGACAGGGAACATGGTAAGACAAATAAGTTCCCTTAGCATGGGCTGATTGCCATATTGCAGTTGCTGAAATATGAGTTCCATGGTTAGAAGGAATTCTGTGTGGAACAGTAGACATTCTGTAGAAATGTGGATGGTGGTTTTGGGAGAAATAATGTGGTCAGGGAAGGCAAATACTTCCCAGAGTAAATATTCACTCCAGTGAGAGCAAAGTACTGCCCCCCCTTTTTATGATGACAATGGTCTAATGTAATTAATCTGCCACTGGTAACTGGCTGGTTACTGACTGGTTCCCATAGTGAATGATGCAATGTTGATCTCTGGTATTGGCAGCCAGTCAATGTGGCTCTAACCAGACACGCTTAGTGAGTGGAAAATCATTTGATGAGTCTGTGCATAACTCCTAACCCTGCTTGCATGGCCAATTTATCTATGAGCTCACTTATCAAGTACAGGGATGGCTTGGGAATGAGCCTGATTTATATATACAAAACAGACCATCTTGTCCATCTTGTCAGGTTATTAAGATTCATCTTTGCTAAAATGAGTATTTGGTGAGCATTTGCATGGGACAAATATGTTTACAATCTGTACTTATTTGGAAGAGTTCTTCCACATGCCATAACTGTCCACATCAGGAAAAGCCAGCATATAATCCAGAACCATCTATAACCTGTCTTGAAGTTTTTTTTTCTCAGATCACAGAGCTCCTCATGAAGCTATAGGTGTGGATATAGAGAGGGGAGACAAGTAGCAAGAGTAGAGTCTGGAAATATAAAGTCCTGAGAATATAATTTTCTTTTTTCAAGTTCTCACAAGCATTTAGAAATCATCAACCAACCCTACTATATTTCTTATATCCATTAAAATATCTGATGGGGGGCATCTGGGTGGCTCAGTCAGTTGAGTGTTTGACTATTGGTTTTGGCTCCGGTCATGATCTCGGGGTCCTGAGATCAAGCTCCACATCAGGCTCTGTGCTAAGCTCAGAGTCTGCTTGAGATTCTCTCCATCTCTCTCTGCCTCCCCCCCCCCACTCTGTCTCTCTCTCAATAAAAATAAAAAAAATACCCGATGGGAACAATAATTCAGCCACCTGAAGCTGCAATCGATAGTCATTTGATCATGGGCAAATGTAGGTAATAATTTAAGTCACTATTTTACTACTGCATGCAATGGACTATTAGTATTCCATTTGCCACTGGCAATAGGATCATTAATGCCTATAAATCCAGGTGGTAACATTTCCTATAATTTCTTTCCATATATGGCTTTGAGTTAGAGTTGGCCATCTGAGAATTTTGCACAAAATTTGGAAGACAGAAGTGAAGCAGCAACCATTACTTTCTGAGGGTCATCAGATCTGGCAGCTAGAAGTTCCTGACTCCCTAAATTCTCTTGCCAGCTCCAAATTGTCTAATTATGACAGTTCTTCAGGAGGGTGGACTCAGCTGCTTAATGAGCTTTCTCTGACCCATTAATAGACCTTTTGGGACTCTTATTTTTCTAATCTCCTATGATTGCCTTGGGGAATAAGTCACTTATTCTATAATATTCATAGTGGTTTTGTTTTGTGATTGAAACTTCACTAACACAGAGAAAAGGTAAAAATAAGAAATATGAATGAATAAAAGGATATCATTGCAGAAATTTAAAATATAAATATTTGAAAACTAAGATGAATTGGACATATTTCTTGAGAAACAATTACCAAAACTGACACAATAGGAGATATATAATTTAAATAGCTATATACCAATTTTTAAAAAATTGAATTCAGTGGAGAAAAAAGAAAGGAATTGAATTCAAAACCAATAACCTTACTCAGAAGTAACTTCCAGGCTCAGATAGTTTTACTGGTGAATTCTATCACATAATAACAATTTTATACAAATATTAAGGAAAAAAAGAATAAGCTTACACAAATATTAAGGGAGAAATAACAATTTAAACAAACTCTCAGAAGATAAAGAAGGCTGCAAGACATGCATATTTGATTTTAATATCAATTATTAATAGTTAATATCAATATATACACACACATATATGTACATGTATATAACTATCAATCTACCTGTATATATGAAACAATTACAACTTTACAGAATAGAAAAGAGAAAAAAAGAATATTTTTCCCTGAATTATTTCAGAGTAAGATTCAGACCCAATGCCTCAATGACACTTCAGGGCCAACCAAGAATTTTGGCAGTTAAAGGAGACCCCATGCAAGCAGAGGCAATTGACACTGAAATATTGAAGTAGAAGTGCTTTTACACAATGAGAACAGGGAAGAATATGTTTTGCAGCTAGATAATCCACCTGAATTCCTCTTCATACTCTCTTGCCCAATTTTGATGGTAAATGGACAGGTGCAGTAGCCATAGCCTGAGAAGGGTATTAAGACCAGAAACTAAGATACCTCAATTAATAAGATGGATAAGGTGAACAGAAACTTTTTCAGATAACTCAAAGAAAGACCATTTGAAATGTAAATGAGATAGATTTTGACTAATTAAAGTAAGTGCTTTTTGTCTCAAATAATAAGCAAATGGAAATACTGATCCAAGAATTCCTACAGACAGAAAATATCCATCAACTAAAATGTCTTGATAAATTTAGAAACAGAGGACCCATCTTCTTAAAAGAATTAAGGATAAACCTCATTAAAAATCATCATTGGTACAAACAATGAATCATGGAACACTTCATCTAAAACTAATGATGTAATGTATGGGGATTAACATAAGAATAAAAAAAAATCATCATTGGACAGCCACATGTAGAAGAATGAAACTGGACCATTTTCTTACACCATGCACAAAGTTAAACTCAAAATGGATGAAAGACCTAAATGTGAGACGGGAAAATCTTAGACGAGAACACAGGCAGCAACCTCTTCGACGTTGGCAGCAGCAACTTCTTGCTAGACATGTCCCAAAGGCAAAGGAAACAAAAGCAAAAATGAACTATTGGTACTTCATTAAGATAAAAAGCTTCTACACAGCAAAGGAAACTACTGGGTATTTACCCCAAAGACACAAGGATACAAAGGATACAAAGATACTCCTTTCTTCCTACTCTCTGATAGCCTATATTTAATCAATATGTTTCTCCATTTCCTCCTGTAAACTCTCTACCCCTCCCTTTCTATCCTATCCAAAGCCTTTAAAATATCATATTTTTGATAAGATTTTTATTCTTAGACTCCATGTCTTCAATTTCTTGCTTGTGCAGTTAACCAAATGGATTATCTTAGAGTTTATTTCATGTAATTATTCACTTGTTTGAACACCTCTGACTTACCTGTAAACTTGTCTGTAATATTAGACCCAGAATCTCAGTATCTGCTCATCACCTCACCCCTATAACATCGCAGACTTCTCCTAGGCTTCACTCAGATCTTTTGCCTATTCTGGTCTCAAGACCTCAAATTCCATCTCCAGGTGCGTCTGGGTGGCTCAGTCGTTAAGTGTCTGCCTTCGGCTCAGGTCATGATCCCAGGGTCCTGGGATCGAGCCCTGCGTCGGGCTCCCTTCTCAGTGGGAACCCTGCTTCTCCCTCTCCCACTCTCCCTACTTGTGTTCCTTCTCTTGCTGTGTCTCTCTCTGTCAAATAAATAAATAAAAAATCTTTAAAAAAAATTCCATCTCCATATCTCTACAAGTATCTAAATCTTACCCATCCTCTAGAGCACAACTCAAGATTCATTCCTCATCTTTTCTGGCCTTAGCAGTAGATATTTATTTTGCCTTTCTGTGAATCTATACCGCTTAGATTATTGCTCTGTGTCTGGGAAGTCATTTAAATGGAGTACCTAATACTTATTAAATGAGTAATACCCAGTCTCTGAACACAAGTAGCTTATAGTCTGTAAGTTTTTAAGTAAAGCACCAATTTTCCATCATTCCCAGATAAAGTCTGGATTTCAATTTATGTCCGCTTTTAGAGAGATAACTTGAAAGAATATTAAAACTCAGAGTGAGATTAATATGATTCACAGATTCAGCTTATTTATATGAAATTGAAATATTGAGCTTTGAACTTCTTAAATAATCCAACAAACCCACTTTATCTTATTCACTTTTCTTTCCCACAGTGTGTTGTTTGCTGTTCTTTTTCTCATTCTGCCCAAACTGAAGTGGCAGCCAAATGGCCAAATAAGGAGGCACTTAAGGGGAATAAACAACAACAACAACAACAACTAATATTTCTCAGCCTGGATTATGATCAATGCAATGAATTGTCAGTGGCGATATACATAGTACCCATAGTCCATCCTGGAATTTGTGAGCTTTTGTATCACAATCATCAACTTTTCCCCGAACACTTGAATATCAGTTAAATTCAAAAAAGATATCAAAATTTCTAAGACTTTATTAATACTAAACATTTAGAACTGTAGCACTTAGTGGGTTGAAAACTGAGTATCATCATCATCATCATCATAAGCTAGTATATACTATGTATTTACCATATTCCAGGCATTGCTTTAAGTGATTACTTTTATTACCTCATATGATCATCTCAATAGATTTATGACTTAGGTATCATCATCATCATCACCATCATCATCATTATCATCTTCATCCCCATTTTATTTATTTATTTTTTTAAAATTTTATTGTTATGTTAATCACCATACATTACATCATTAGTTTTTGATGTAGAGTTCCATGATTCATTGTTTGTGCGTAACACCCAGTGCTCCATGCAGAACGTGCCCTCTTTAATACCCATCACCAGGCTAACCCATTCTCCCACCCCCCTCCCCTCTGGAACCCTCAGTTTGTTTTTCAGAGTCCATTGTCTCTCATGGTTCGTCTCCCCCTCCGATTCCCCCCCTTCATTCTTCCCCTCCTCTATCTTCTTTTTTTTTTCTTAACATATAATGTATTATTTGTTTCAGAGGTACAGATCTGTGATTCAACAGTCTTGCACAATTCACAGCGCTCACCATAGCACATACCCTCCCCAGTGTCTATCACCCAGCCATCCCATCCCTCCCACCCCCCACCACTCCAGCAACCCTCAGTTTGTTTCCTGAGATTAAGAATTCCTCATATCAGTGAGGTCATATGATACATATCTTTCTCTGATTGACTTATTTTGCTCAGCATAACACCCTCCAGTTCCATCCATGTCATTGCAAATGGCAAGAGCTCATTCCTTTTGATGGCTGCATAATATTCCATTGTATATATATACCACATCTTCTTTATCCATTCATCCGTCGATGGACATTTTGGCTCTTTCCACAGTTTGGCTATTGTGAACATTGCTGCTATAAACATCGGGGTGCACGTACCCCTTCAGATCCCTACATTTGTATCTTTGGGGTAAGTACCCAGTAGTGCAATTGCTGGATCATATGGTAGCTCTATCTTCAACTTTTTGAGGAACCTCCATACTGTTTTCCAGAGTGGTTGCACCAGCTTGCATTCCCACCAACAGTGTAGGAGGGTTCCCCTTTTTCCGCATCCCCGCCAACATCTGTCATTTCCTGACTTGTTAATTTTAGCCATTCTGACTGGTGTGAGGTGGTATCTCATTGAGGTTTTGATTTGGATTTCCCTGATGCCGAGCAATGGTGAGCACTTTTTCATGTGTCTGTTGGCCATTTGGATGTCTTCTTTGGAAAAATGTCTGTTCATGTCTTCTGCCCATTTCTTGATTGGATCCTTTGTTCTTTGGGTGTTGAGTTTGATAAGTTCTTTATAGATTTTGGATACTAGCCCTTTATCTGATATGTCATTTGCAAATATCTTTTCCCATTCTGTCAGTTGTCTTTCGGTTTTGTTGACTGTTTCCTTTGCTGTGCAAAAGCTTTTTATCTTGATGAAGTCCCAATAGTTTATTTTTGCCCTTGCTTCCCTTGCCTTTGACGATGTTTCTAGGAAGAAGTTGCTGCGGCTGAGGTTGAAGAGGTTGCTGCCTATGTTCTCCTTTAGGATTTTGATGGACTCCTGTCTCACATTTAGGTCTTTCAACCATTTGGAGTCTATTTTTGTGTGTGGTGTAAGGAAATGGTCTTTTTTCCATTGGACATTCTTTCCTGCTTTGTCAAAGATTAGTTGACCGTAGAGTTGAGCGTCCATTTCTGGGCTCTCTATTCTGTTCCATTGATCTATGTGTCTGTTTTTATGCCAGTACCATACTGTCTTGATGATGACAGCTTTGTAATAGAAATGGAAGTCCGGAATTGTGATGCCACCAGCTTTGCTTTTCTTTTTCAACATTCCTCTGGCTATGCGGGGTCTTTTCTAGTTCCATACAAATTTTAGGATTATTTGTTCCATTTCTTTGAAAAAAGTGGATGGTATTTTGATGGGGATTGCATTGAATGTGTAGATTGCTCTAGGTAGCATTGACATCTTCACAATATTTGTTCTTCCAATCCATGAGCATGAAACGTTTTTCCATTTCTTTGTGTCTTCCTCAATTTCTTTCATGAGTATTTTATAGTTTTCTGAGTACAGATTCTTTGCCCCTTTGGTTAGATTTATTCCTAGGTATCTTATGGTTTTGGGTGCAATTGTAAATGGGATCGACTCCTTAATTTATCTTTCTTCTGTCTTGTTGTTGGTGTATAGGAATGCCACTGATTTTTGTGCGTTAATTTTATATCCTGCCACTTGACTGAATTCCTGTACGAGTTCTAGCAGTTTTGGGGTAGAGTCTTTGGGGTTTTCCACATAAAGTATCATATTATCTGCAAAGAGTGAGAGTTTGACTTCTTCTTTGCCGATTTGGATGCCTTTTATTTCTTTTTGTTGTCTGATTGCTGTGGCTAGAACTTCTAATACTATGTTGAATAGCAGTGGTGATAGTGGACATCCCTGCCGCGTTCCTGACCTTAGGGGGAAAGCTCTCAGTTTTTCCCCATTGAGAATGATATTCGCTGTAGGTTTTTCATAGATGGCTTTTATGATATTGAGGTATGTACCCTCGATCCCTATACTCTGAAGAGTTTTAATCAAGAAAGGATGCTGTATTTTGTCAAATGCTTTTTCTGCATCTATTGATAGGATCATATGGTTCTTGTTCTTTCTTTTATTAATGTATTGTATCACGTTGATTGATTTGTGGATGTTGAACCAACCTTGCAGCCCAGGGATAAATCCCATTTGGTCGTGGTGAATAATCCTTTTAATGTACTGTTGGATCCTATTGGCTAGTATTTTGGTGAGAATTTTTGCATCCATGTTCATCAAGGATATTGGTCTGTAATTCTCCTTTTTGATGAGGTCTTTGTCTGGTTTTGGGATCAAGGTAATGGTGGCCTCATAAAACGAGCTTGGAAGTTTTCCTTCCATTTCTATTTTTTGGAACAGTTTCAGAAGAATAGGTATTAATTCTTCTTTAAATGTTTGTTAGAATTCCCCTGGGAAGCCATCTGGCCCTGGGCACTTGTTTGTTGGGAGATTTTTGATGACTGCTTCAATTTCCTTAGTGGTTATGGGTCTGTTCAGGTTTTCTGTTTCATCCTGGTTCAGTTTTGGTAGTTGATACATCTCTAGGAATGCATCCATTTCTTCCAGATTATCTAATTTGCTGGCATAGAGTTGCTCATAATATGTTCTTATAATTGTTTGTATTTCTTTGGTGTTGGTTGTGATCTCTCCTCTTTCATTCATGATTTTATTTATTTGGGTCCTTTCTCTTTTCTTTTTGGTAAGTCTGGCCAGGGGTTTATCAATCTTGTTAATTCTTTCAAAGAACCAGCTCCTAGTTTCATTGATCTGTTCTACTGTTCTTTTGGTTTCTATTTAATTGATTTCTGCTCTGATCTTTATTATTTCTCTTCTCCTGCTGGGTTTAGGCTTTATTTGCTCTTCTTTCTCCAGCTCCTTTAGGTGTAGGGTTAGGTTGTGTATTTGAGACCCTTCTTGTTTCTTGAGAAAGGCTTGTACTGCTATATACTTTCCTCTTAGGACTGCCTTTGCTGCATCCCAAAGACTTTTGAACAGTTGTGTTTTCATTTTCATTTGTTGCCATGAATTTTTTAAATTCTTCTTTAATTTCCTGGTTGACCCATTCATTCTTTAGTAGGATGCTCTTTAGCCTCCATGTATTTGAGTTCTTTCTGACTTTCCTCTTGTGATTGAGTTCTAGTTTCAAAGCATTGTGGTCTGAAAATAGGCAGGGAATGATTCCAATCTTTTGTTACTGGTTGAGACCTGATTTATGACCTAGGCTGTCATCTATTCTGGAGAATGTTCCATGGGCACTAGAGAAGAATGTGTATTCCGTTGCTTTGGGATGGAATGTTCTGAATATGTCTGTGAAGTCCATTTGGTCCAGTGTGTCATTTAAAGTCTTTATTTCTTTGTTGATCTTTTGCTTAGATGATCTGTCCATTTCAGTGAGAGGGGTGTTAAAGTCCCCCACTATTATTGTATTTTTGTCAATGTGTTTCTTTGCTTTTGTTATTAATTGCCTTGTATAATTGGCTGCTCCCATGTTAGGGACATAGATATTTACAATTGTTATATCTTCTTGTTGGATAGACCCTTTAAGTAGTATATAGTGTCCTTCCTCATCTCTTATTACAGTCTTTGGTTTAAAATCTAATTTGTCTGATATAAGGATTGCCACCCCAGCTTTCTTTTGGTGTCCATTAGCATGGTAAATGGTTTTCCACCCCCTCACTTTCAATCTGGGGGTGTCTTCGGGTCTAAAATGAGTCTCTTGCAGACAGCATATCGATGGGTCTTGTTTTTTAATCCAATCTGATAGCCTGTGTCTTTTGATTGGGGTATTTAGCCCATTTACATTCAGGGTAACTATTGAAAGATAAGAATTTAGTGCCATTGTATTGCCTGTAAGGTGACTGTTACTGTATATTGTCTGTGTTCCTTTCTGGTCTATGTTGCTTTTAGGCTCTCTCTTTGCTTAGAGGACCCCTTTCAATATTTCTTGTAGGCCTGGTTTTGTGTTTGCAAATTCCTTTAGTTTTTGTTTGTCCTGGAAACTTTTTATCTCTCCTTCTATTTTCAATGACAGCCTAGCTAGATATAGTATTCTTGGCTGTATATTTTTCTCGTTTAGTGCTCTGAATATATCATGCCAGTCCTTTCTGGCTTGCCAGGTCTCTGTGGATAGGTCTGTTGCCAATCTAATGTTTCTACCATTGTAGGTTACATATCTCTTCTCCCGAGCTGCCTTCAGGATTTTCTCTTTGTCTCTGAGACTTGTAAGTTTTACTATTAGATGTTGGGGTGTTGACCTATTTTTATTGATTTTGAGAGGGGTTCTCTGTGCCTCCTGGATTTTGATGGCTGTTTCCTTCCCCAAATTAGGGATGTTCTCTGCTATAATTTGCTCCAATATACCTTCTGCCCCTCTCTCTCTTTCTTCTTCTTTTGGGATCCCAATTATTCTAATGTTTTGTCTTATGGTATCACTTAGCTCTCGAATTCTGCCCTTGTGATCCAGTAGTTATTTCTCTCTCTTTTTCTCAGCTTCTTTATTTTCCATCATTTGGTCTTCTATATCACTGATTCTTTCTTCTGCCTCATTTATCCTAGCAGTTAGCGCCCCATTTTTTATTGCACCTCATTAATAGCCTTTTTGATTTCGACTTGGTTAGATTTTAGTTCTTTTATTTCTCCAGAAAGCGTTCTCTAATAACTTACATGCTTTTTTCAAGCCCAGCTAGTATCTTTAAAGTGATGATTCTGAACTCTAGATCCGACATCATACTAATATCCATATTGAGTAGGTCCCTGGCAGTCAGTACTACCTCTTGTTCTTTTTGTTGAGGTGATTTTTTCCATCTTGTCATTTTGTCCAGAGGAGAATAGATTAATGAGAGAACAAAATGCTAACAGGGTAACAACATCCCCAGAAAATATACTCTAAACAAATCAGAAAAGATCTGAAGCCAGGGGAAAAAGAAAGGGAAAGAAAGAAAAAAGAAAAAGCAAAAAAAAAAAAAAGAAAAAGATAAAAACAGAAAAAAAAACAGAACAAAACAAAAAAACCAGAATATGATCAAATATGATCAGGCTGGTACATAGATCAGTGCCACACACTAGATTTTGGGTGTATTTTGGTCTGTTAGAAGATAGTGCCTCCCAAAATTTTAAAGAAAGAAAAACTTATATGTTACAAAAATAAGGGTTGATATGATAAAGGGGTGGAATATGACTGTAAAGATGAAAATTATAAAAAAATTTTATAAAAGGAATTGATAAGAAGTTGTTTGAAAAAAGAAAAGATGATTTAAAAAAAAAGGAAAGAAAAAAAAGGGAGAGAATGTGATTAGGCAGGAGAGTAGAACAAAACCATACACTAGAGATTTAGGGTATATTTTGATCTGTTAGAAGAAACTATCTCAAAATTTTGAAGAGAGAACAACTTATATATATATGCCAAAAATAAGGGTAACTACTATGAAGGGATAGAATATGACTCTAAAATAAAAAATAAAAATATTTTTTTAAAAAAGGGATTGATAAGATGTTGGTTGAAAAAGGGAGAAAAAAATTCAAAAAAAAACCAGACAGTTAAAAAAAAATTAACTTTGAAAGACTAAAGAATCATGGTAAAAAAGCCATGAATTCTATGTGTAGTACTCCCCTAGTGCTGAAGTTCTGCCGTTCTTATTGATTGGTAAACTTGGTCTTGGCTGGCTGTTCTTGCTGATCTTCTGGGGGAGGGGCCTGTTGCCGTGGTTCCCAAATGTCTTTGCTGGAGGCGGAATTGCCCCGCCCTTGCCAGTCTGGGCTAAGTAATCTGCTTGGGTTTGCTCTCAGGAGCTTTTGTTTCCTGCAAGCTTTCCCTACAGCTTTGGAGGCCGAGAGTGAAAATGGCGGCCTCCCAATCTCCGCCCCAGGGGAGCCGAGACTCGGGGCCCCTCTCCTCAGTGTGCCCCCAGAGAAAAGCAGTCAGTCACTCCCGTCTCCCCGGTCTCCGGCCACACTCCGTGTTCACCTGGCCTGTGACCGAGCGTTTCTATCTCTGGCACCCGACTCGGTGTGGAGTCTCCAAACCCAGCAGATCCCTGCGGTGCACTCCCACACCACTCCTCCCAGGGAAGGAAGGTGAGTCTTCCCAGATCTGCCGCTTGTTGCGTCCCTGCTTCCAGAAAGTGGTTGCTTTTTTGTTCAGAGAGTTGTTGCTATTCTTTTCTTCAATCTCCTGTTGAGTTTGTAGGTGTTCAGAATGTTTTGATCCCTATCCAGCTGAATTCCTGAGACCAGACGAAATCCAGGTCTCCTACTCCTCCACCATCTTGCTCTGCCCCCTTCATCCCCATTTTAAAGATGAGGGTACTGAGGTCGGAGATGTTAAGTAATTTGCCTAAGGACTCACAGCTAGTAATAGCAAAGCTGGAATTCAAAATCAGACATTTTGTATATTTGCAAATGACATATCTGATAAAGGGCTTGTATCCAAAATATGTAAAGAACTTATAAAACTCAACAGCCAAAAAACAAATAACCCAATTTAAAAATGGGCAAAAGACATGACCAGACATTTCTCCAAAGAAGACATACAGATGGCCAATAGACACATGAAAAGATGCTTATCATCACTCATCATCAGGGGAATACAAATCAAAACTACAACGAGATATCACCTCACACCTGTCAGAATGATTAATGACATCAAAAACACAAGAAACAACATGTATTGGCAAGGATGTGGAGAAAAAGGAATCTTCTTGCACTGTTAGTGGGAATGCAAGCTGGTGCAGCCACTCTGGAAAACAGTATGGAGGTTCCTCAAAAAGTTAAAAATAGAACTACCCTATGACCCAGTAATAGCACTACTGAGTATTTATCTAAAGCATTTACAATAGCCAAGATATGGAAGCAACCCAAGTGTCCATCGATTAATGAATGGATAAAGAAGATATATATATAATGGAGTATTATTCGGCCATAAAAAAAGAATGAAATCTTGCCATTTGCAACAACATGGATGGATCCAGAGGGTATAATGTTAAGTGAAATAAGTCAGAGAAAGACAAATATCATATGATTTTACTCATGTAGAATTAAGAAACAAAACAAACGAACAAAGAAAAAAGGAGAGAGAGACAAACCAAGAAAGAGACTCTTTTTTTTTTCAGATTGGTTTATTTATTTGAGAGAGAGAGTGAGTAAGTGGGGTGAGGGGCAGAGGGAGAGGGAGAGGGAACCAGACTCCCTGCTGAGTGTGCAACCTAATGCTGGCTCCATGTTAGGACCGTGAGATCTTGACCTGAGCTGAAACCAAAAGTCAGTTGCTTAACTGACTGAGCCACCCAGGTGCCCCAACAGACTCTTAACTATAAAGAAAGCTTAATGGTTACCAGAGAGGAGGTGGCTGGGGGTGGGGTGGGTTAAATAGTTGATGGGAATTAAGAAGTGCACTTGTGATGAGCACAGGGTGATGTATGGAGGTGTTGAATCACTATATTGTACACCTGAAACTAATATTACACTGTATGTTAACTGGAATTTAAATAAAAATTTAAAGAAAACAAAGTGAAAAAAACACCAAAATCGGACATTTTAGTATATGGATTCAGGAGCTTTAATAACTCTAGCAGAACTCATGATAAATATTGCTTTAGTAAAAATCTTCATTTTTTAAAATTCTTTTATATTCATTATTACTTGTCATAGTGTTTGCCTCTTAATTTTAGTTTTTGCCTTTGTCTTCGCTGGGGAAAAGTTGGAGCCAGACACTTGTCTTCTTACATGGCAAACTGAATTGCCCAACGGCTTAAAGATATTATATTTTTGTTGGGGGATAGAGCTGTAATTAATGTTTAAAATTAGGTTGATTAGGGCACCTGGGTGGCTCAGTTCGTTGGGCGACTGCCTTCGGCTCAGGTCATGATCCTGGAGTCCCGGGATCGAGTCCCACATCGGGCTCCCTGCTCAGCGGGGAGTCTGCTTCTCCCTCTCCCACTCCCCCCTCTCGTGCTCACTCTCTCTCTCTCTCAAATAAATAAAATCTTTAAAAAAAATAAATAAATAAAATTAGGTTGATTAAAGGAGAAGGACAGTAATAATCATTTATAGAACTTTTATGTTATCTTGGACAAATAAGAATTAAAATTTCTGAGACTTCAGAGATATGGACTGAATTTCATAACTTAGATCAAAATTTATCTAATGATGTTACTTCATTCCTGTATTACAGATTAATTTTAAGTTCCTTACAGCTCTTTGAAAGGGCCCAAATAACTGAAAGATCAATCAATAATTTCAACAAATTTCAGTCAGATTTATTTGGCTGGCATTAAAAAAAGTCCAAATGACTTCTCTTCCATAAACAGGTAAAGGAATGCATTTTATACTGCATCCTGTTAAGCAATCATACATTCAATTTTGGCTCAATTCTATACTCCTACTGGTTGCATACAGAAGACAGTGAAGGTCTCTGAGATGATAGAGCCACAAGACTGAAAGGTCCCCCCCAGCCATGACTGGAGAAAAATCGCCTCACATTTGAATGTTATAAGCAAAAAAATTAACTTTTAGGGTCTCCTGGGTGGCTCAGTTGGTTAAACGGCTGCCCTCGGCTTGGGTCATGATCCCAGGGTCCTGGAATAGAGCCCCACATCGGGGTCCCTGCTCAGCGGGGAGTCTGCTCTTCCCTCTCCCTCTGCCCCTCCCCCCTGCTTCTGCTCTCTCGCTTGTGCTCTCTCTCAAATAAATAAAATCTTAAAAAAAAATTAACTTCTAATTTACCATACCACTGAATAAAATAATTTAAAAAATAGGAGTAGAGAAAATTAAGTGAAAAACAGTATAAATGAACTAAAATATTCCGTCATTCCCAAGGAAAAGTCAATAGATACTGTTAAAAATTATTAAATCAAGTAATGGAGGCATACATATATAAGGTAGAAATTTGATGGCAATCACCAGAAAAACAAACAAGCTAGAAACAAATGTCCTTGCAACAATTGCACTATCTCCACGATCTGAATTTCAACACCTGACTTTCTAACTGCCACATCCTAACTCTGCAGCTCACTTCCTTCTAGTAGCTTCACTCCAGTGATTCTTTGACAATCCCTATATTAAACAGATGTAAGAAAATAGAGAGTTTTGTAATGATTCCATGCATATGATGTATGCAGCAATTAGAATGAGTCATTCAGGAGTGGTGTTATTCTCTCTGTGTCAAGTTTGTTTGAAATTTCTGGAAATTGCCACAGTGTTCTACCTTCCTTTCTCTCTATATATGTTAGCCTAACTTAAAAAAAAAAAAAAAAGTGGAGTTGTTAAGCTCCTGTAGGCAAAGTGTTATAAAGCAGATATAAAATATATTAATAAATTTGGTTCAACTTATGGATAAAGGTATTACATACATATACAGACACACAATTTACTGCTGGATTTTTATTGTTTTCATCAGACCTTAAATGATTTCATCTATGTTCTTTCAAAATACAGGTATTTCAGATGTTTATCACATGTTTTTATTTTAAGAAAATATCTGAAGCCATGTCATTCCATTCCTGAAATGATTAAAATTGGGTACCTCTTGAAAGCAGGACTGAGGACTAATAATGTGGCAGGAGATGAAAGAGAGATTTTTTTTAGTAAGTTTTGTGTCCAACTACACTTCTGTCATTTACTACATGTGTGATCATAGACAAATTATTTAATATCTCTTAACTATAGTTTCCTTTGTATAATATTGATAATATAGTAACTGCCTCATAGTTCTCCAAAATATTATGTTTTAGGCACATGGGGAATAAAATAAACCCATTCAGTTTAGAAAAATATGTATTTCAAAAGTCTAAGCAGAACAGTAATGCCCAATATGATGAATCACATTTTATAGTCCTATAATATACATGTGAACAAAATCATTGATATATATGTACAAATTTACATATAATCATAAAACATCATCTATATTCATTCATATACTTCTACATACTTTTCAATGCTCTTTAGTAATCTTACTCTATTTCAAAACCACTTTGCCTATAGGTAGAGGAAGTCTTTTAATTCCTATTTTAAAAAATTGAATCTTTAAAGGGGAAGCTAACTACTTTCCTAAAGTCATGTTTTAATTATGAATAATAGAAAAAAGATTTGAACCATGATTTCTTGACTTCTAATTCAGCACTTTTTATAAAGTTTGTTTTTTATTATTAGTAATAGTAATTATGATTTCAGTTTGGCTTTTGCCCCAAAAATAAATATCACTATGGTGTCATAATTGAAATCATGATAATGTATGAAACTACCCAGGGGAATATATTAAATGTACAAAAAAGAAGGCTTGAATCATGATCCTCAGGAAGACCAGCATTTAAAGAAAAAGCAGAACAGCATGCAAATGGAGAAGAAATGGCCAAAGAAAGAGGAAGCAAACAAGGAAGTGAATGTAATGTCATAGAGGACAAAATATAGGAATCCTTTTTTTTTTTTTGAGAAAGAGCATAAGCACAGGGAATTGGGATTGGGGCAGGGAGGGACCAGACAGGGGGAGACAGAAAGAGAGAATCTTAAGCAGGCTCGGCTCCCAGCACAGAGCTTGACACGGGGCTCAATTTCACAACCCTGAGATCATGACAGCCGAAATCAAGAGTTGGACACTTAATTGACTGGGCCACACAGGCACCCCAGGAATCTTTCATTAAAAAAATAAAGTGGTCTAAAGGGTTCAATCACATTAAAAGAAAATGTGCATTGGATTTAGGAACAAAGAAATCACTGGTACTTTGGGCAAGAGAAATTTTAATGGGATGGCAGGAGCAGAAGATAAACTGTCATGAACTGAAGAGTGATTTGAAGGAGAGGTGGAATCATTGTTGATAAGAATTTCGTTTTCCAGGGCACCTGGGTGGCTCAGTTGGTTGGGCCTCTGCCTTCGGCTCAGGTCATGATCCAGGAGTCCCAGGATTGAGCCTCGCATTGGGCTCCCCGCTCAACAGGGAGCCTGCTTCTCCCTCTCCCCCTGCTTGTGTGCGCTCTCTCTCTCTGTCAAATAAATAAATAAAGTCTTTAAAAAAAAAGAATTTCATTTGTGAAGAAAGAATGTTGGGGAAGTAGGTAGGGAAGCATATAGGGCCTTGGAGAAATTTGTCTTTGTGTTTTGTTTTAAATGGTAGAAACGTAAACAAATTTAAATGTAAATGAGAAAAAAATCAATGAAGAGGAAAGGTCTGAAGATACAGGAAAACAAAATAACAGTGTAGAGGGAGGTGTCTAAGTCAGGGGGCATCCAGAATATAGTTGTCAGAGTATATCTTGTATAGATGGGTGATACCATTTCCACAAGCAGGAGAGAAGAAAGGATGGTATGGATGTAAGTGTGTAGATTTTGTGGGGGAAGGAGTTTCATAAGATGGATTTTATTAATTTTGAGAAATATTTGGGAAATGTAGAGGGATTAAAAATTTGAATCAAATGGAGACCACAGAAAATAGAAACAACAACAACAATAATTAATAATTGAGAAACCTAGAAGGTTTCCCAGGTAGTATCAAGAATTGAATTATAATTGGAGGAATATAATATTAATTTCAGGGCCATTTAAAACTTCATAGTTCTGTAATTTTCTCCAGTAGCAATGAACAAATGAGTAGTTGGTATAGGAACAAAATCTTAAAAAGAAAAAAAAAGAAAAGAAAAAGAAAAAGTACAAACTGACTGCCTATTGACATGTGCAAACAGAATAAATTGGAAGGCTTTCAAAAATACCTCTATAACTCCTGATACTGAAAGTTCATCTAAGCAGCAGTTTTACTCATGTTAGACATGCTCCAAGCTATCAGAATTTCATTTACATAACCATTCTGAACAACTGAACTGGAAACTTAAATCTATAGTAACCAAATTGGTTCCAAGATCACATGAAAACCTATGAAAAGATAACCTGTCTTTTCTTCATAATAAGATATGAATTCTGTAAGTGCCCTAATAAAATTCCAACAGCATACTTTGCTTTGCAAATAGGGAAGTTGCTAAGGCCATGAGCCACACTGATTACCTGGTTTTACTCCTTAATGCTCTAAATATTTCAGGTTCTTCACATATGCTAGAACGTTTTGAAAATTTGACTTAAAGCAAACATGAATGCTGTTTTCAAAATTTAACACAGCATTTGGCAGCATTTTAGCATTTTCAAGTTTTAACACAGTTGATCACTCCCTTTTTGCACCTTGTTCTTTCACTTGCCTTCTCAGGTAATAACCTGTCCTGGATTTCCCCCTTAATTCCTGCTCTTTCTCCTTCCTGTTTTATTCTGCTTATCTACCTGTCTTCTAAATTCTGAGATTCTTCTCTACTTTTAATCCCTAGTGCACTCACCCAATCTTATGTCTATAAATACTGTCTATTTGTTGATTAATCCCCAATTTATGCCATTAGCCTAGACTTTTCTTTTGAGCTCCAGATTTATATATCCAGTTATCTACTTGACATCTTTATATATATTATCTAATAGACACCTAAAACTTAACCAAAACTAGCTCTTGATTCCTTCCTTCTACCACCACCACTCAAAGTAGCTTTAACCACAGATTTCCTCCTCTTAGTAAATGGCAACTTTATTCTTCCAGGTTTCTTGGGCTAAAGGTTCTTGAGACCTTCAAGACTCTGTGCTTTGTCTCCTACCCTTATCTCATCAGTCAACACATCCTGTTAACTAGGCCCATCTCATATTCATTCACTTCTCACCACCTCCACTGATACCACTCAAGCTCAAATCTAAGAAGTTCTTTCCAGTTTTTGTTGTTACAAAGAAAGCTACAATCAGATATTCTTCGAGAAGTCTCTGTCTACATTATGCTGATGTTTCTCTAGGGTGGATAACTAGTAGGGCAAATACTTAATGCTTAGTCATAAGGAATGGGTGTTTTATTTAATAGATGTGGTATGGTTGCCATTTGGAAGATTTGTACCAATTTACACATCCTCCAGGGGAATGTTGAAATCACTTCCTGTGTCTTTTGGGATGGGTGAAAGCAGAATAGGGGTTGGGAAGGATGTCAGACTAGAAGAATTGGTAGGAGAGGAACAGAAACCTGGTATTATTATCAGGTCAAAGACAATTGTTCTTCAGTAAGTAAAAAGCCTGATTATAAAAAATAAAGTTTCTGTTGTCAGAAATGGAGAAAGGATCTGTTTCCAGGTTGTTTCAATCAGAGGTATCTCTAGGATCTACTTAAATTTTGGAAGTACTTGGATATACATTGTATATTTTTTCACCTATGTCAGATATTGTGGGTTAAAAAGATACTCCAGAAATCATGTGCTCCTTCACTTATCTTTCTTTATACAGTTAAGTTTCATGGTCAAATTGAATGTGAAAGTTTTTTCTGTGTATAAATTTAAAAATATTGACAGTACATTGCCAAGCTATCTATAAGTAAGGGAAAAAGAGGGTGTTAGAAATAATTTAGTATAGAAGAAATGACATAATCAATAGTCATCCTCCTGAACATAAATGTATAACTTACTTATTTTAATTGTTCCCTCACAGAGGTAATATTGCCAATCATCCTGACCCCTAAGGCATTTATTTAGTATTATAAGGGACTTAATGTAGTAGGTAATTATATGTAGGAATATACTCTGAAAAGTTCTGGCTCAGAAGTAAGGATGTATTCATGTAGTGAACATATTCATGCTGTAAGGGGAAATGTTTATGGTGAATATAGAATACCTTAGATATTCCTGTCAGGAAAATATTATTAATCAGGGAATAAGCCTCATCAGAAGTGGGGAAATCAAGGTATCAAAGGCTTCTATCAGATTGAAATAAAGATGACTGCAGGGATAGGGCCCATGCACTAAGCTGAGAGTCAAACCAGGCCATCACACCATTAACACAATATATTCCTCTCTTCCTTCAGATTCAATGAGTAGAAATTTTCTGAACAGGTCCAAAATGAGTAGAGGGGAGAAAATGAGAGATGGCCAGGAAGTGGATGTGGGGTGTGGGTGGAAATAAAAAGAACAGTTTGGGTTTTTCCAAGTTTCATATATTCCAAATACTATACTATATTATTATATTATATTATATTGTATTATATCACATCATATCCAATATTACATTATATGTTGTAGGTGTGGATTTCCATTTGGATCAAATACGAAGGCTGCAAAGAACAGACTATAGGTTGCCCAAGGAGAAGTAACTAGACCACCTCAATTAGTTCTGCGCTAGCCTGGGACTTAGCTATGATAAAATAACTTAGAAACTATGGCAAGTTTGAGCCAGACTGAAAGCTAGTGGCAGAAAGGGAACCATGTACCCCTGTATACAACTGTCTTCAGGTACATGAGTTCCAAACCAGTCCTGGGCCGTTTTATGAAGTATGATGTCCCAGATAAATCAAAACAAGACTCGCCTGAATCTAGCCAAATGTAGGTGATTCTGCAGTAGTCTTGTGGTCCTGAAGTTAGGGAGTCCTCATTGCTTCATAAGCCTATTCTTATAGCAATACAGATACCTAGCCATGATTCACTGGATTAACCCAGGGAAATTACAAACAGGATAGTGCCAAAGGTCTTCCAGAAGAGAAAGAGTGAATACATAGGAGTATAAAGTATTCATTGCTTCTGGTAGCAAAATGGACACCATTTCAAGTACTGCCTCACAGAGTATCTGGAATACTACACCAAATGAACAACTGCCATTTGCCTGTTCCTATCATTGCCAGTATTCTCTTTATACACCAGCTTCCCTTTCTACAGTACAGCTTTCACTTTAGTTTTTAGTTTTTCACTTTAGCTTCCTCATGGAGTCTAGTTTTTTCTCCTAGCACCAGTGGGAATCACTAAAGAGAGAACCCTGAAAGAGGTATGAATCAATCTGTTAGAACTGACTTGAAAAACTAGACGGCCAAAGTAATATTAATAGTGGTTGATTTCTCTGGACAAGTGGACTTCATTCAGAGATATATTCCAGGCCTTTGACAAGGATGATGAATTTTACCCACCTTTGTGTTTCCACAGCAACTATTCACCATTGTCAGTATGCCATTTTTCGTAATCCACTTTATTTCCTCCTTTTAATTTTTTTACCTGAGTCTTTCTCTCTAAAAATTATAAGCCATGCCTGATTCATCTTTGAATTCAATATAGAACTGATATTGAGTCTTTCCCAGAGATAATTGCAGCAACCACACAACTGGGCATTCAGATATCCCGGGGTTTGTCCTGGTCCTTTCTCTAACAAGCCAGGCATTGTCGGGCAGATATCTGCACTGTTTCATACCACATATTCTTTTTACCTGTAAGATGAAGAGGCTGGACTACATAATTTAAAATTTTTCTTCCAACTCTACATTCTAAGATTTAATTCTTGAAAAATAAGTGTTTTGGACCAATTGGTACTTTACTATGCATTAGCTAACAGTAATTTGTCTGCATCCATATGTGATATTATCCTTTCTTCTCCTTCAATTTAACAGAAAATGCTAGTTAAAAATAGAAAGAGAGATATCATTTAAATAAGTATGGATCATAAAACATTTCTTTAGAAAAAAAAAAAGCTGAGACCTTGAAGAAGACATAGAGAAAATCTCATCTAATGTCTTCATGCTACAGATGTGGAAACTGAGCCAAGGGGAAGAATGTAAAGTGTCTGAGATTATGCCCCAAGAGAACTCAGCAGAACCTACTCTCCACCTACTACTTGTTTAATCATCCCATATTTGTGGCATATATTTGTAGGCAGCAGTGTCTTTAAGGAATTTGGAAGCAAAGAGTAGCCTATCAAGAGTTGCTCTTTTCTTTTGTCTTACTAGACTTGACTGCTCCTGCTAAGTAAACCGTAAACTGTTAGTGTCCCTCTTATTGTTTCTCACTAGTTCCGTGGTATACACTTGGTTAGAGATGTGGTTAGTTTAGCAGTAGCCTGGATGCCAATAATTTGGCTGCCAGCAGAGCATTTGTAACAACCTCTGTGAAGAGAGTCTAGTTCTTTCTTCTCTGGAATCAGGAAGGAGCATGACTTCTTGGCAGGAGAATTAACTCAGGTGTGGTGCAGCAAGTGGAAGCCTGGTCTGCTCTGGGCCCATTTGGAACTCTGCCTTGGTGAGAAAAGGCTTCAATACAGCATTGGGGAATGCTCAGGGTCAGATGAATCACCTTGCTCTCCACTTCACTCCCTACCTGCTGGAGAATGCCATGATTAGAACACTGGCAGAGTGGAAAGAACCTGGAGGACCATGATGGAGGAGCTGCTGTATTCCCCCCCTGGGTGGGACTGGATATATGATGATGTGTGGCTCTGATCTTTTGTTCAAAGTGGATTTGGAAGGCACATTTGGCCATGAGAACTCAGAAGTTATAATGAAAATGCTTTTTAACTGAAAAGCTATATATGTGTGTGTGTACATATATATGTATATAAAATAACTTTCTGGCATTTTACATTTATTATTTCTTCTAATCATAACAAGTCTTATTATCATGGCACTTCTGTACCCTCATGGTGGTAGGGAATTGAAAGAAACCTAGGTATGTCCATTTTTAGGGAAATGGCTAAGTAATATGTGGTAGACACATACCATAGGAGAAAAAATGAACTTGACACATACAAAATTCCATAGGGAGATCCCCAAAACAAAGTAAACAAAAAAGAGAGAATAAGTTTACAGCACAGTATCACCTGCATAAAATAAACACTGTGATTACAAATACTATATCCAAAGACACATGCATATTGAAAACCAAATATCAAATCCATTAGAGGGCATGCCTAAAGGGAGGAGTGGCTGGCGTGAGAAGTGGAATTGAAAGTAACAAAATAATAATAAAGAGAAAAGCCTTGTATGGAATGATAATGATAGTTTACAATAAGCTGAGGGCTAAATTGACTCAATTCTCTGCAAATTCAAAAATCATTTTAAAATGCCATGGGACATAATTAAAATAATACATGGGGTGCAGATAAAGTTGTACATAAAAAGAATTTACAGCCTTAAATTTTATGGTAGAAAATAACTCTTAAAATTAATAATATCCTGCACAAGAAGTTAGAAAATAAAAAAGAAAATATACCAAAAGAATAAAAAGGAATGAAAATAAGCAGCATAAATTAGAGTATATATAGACTAGACTGTAAACAAAGCCAAAAGCTGGTTCTTTGATAAAGACTAGTAAAATCGACACATTTTTTGCTCTATGGACCAAGAAAAATTTAAGAAAAAAGCACAAATAAATAATAATAGACATGAAAATGGAATATAACTACAGATTTAGCAGATTTTTATTTATTTATTTTTTAAAGATTTCATTCACTTATTTGTCAGAGAGAGAGAGAAAGAGCGAGAGGGAGAGAGAGAAGCAGACACCCCACAGAGCAGGGAGCCTGACGTGGGGCGCAATCCCAGGACCCTGGGATCATGACCTGAGCCGAAGGCAGACGCTTAATGACTGAGCCACCCAGGTGCCCCAATTTAGCAGATTTAAAAAAATAAATAGAGGATAGGGGCACCTGGGTGGCTCAGTTGTTAAGCCTCTGCTTTCAGCTCAGGTCATGATCCCAGGGTCCTGGGATCAAGCCCTGCATGGGGCTCCCTGCTCAGCGGGAAGCCTGCTTCTCCCTTTCCCACTCCCGCTGCTTGTGTTCCCTCTCTTGCTGTGTCTGTCTCTGTCAAATAAATTAAAAAAAAAAAAAACTTTAAAAATAAATAAATAAATAAACAAAAAAATAGAGGATAATATGAAAATACTCTGCATGTGTTTTCCTCCATGCCTGCCCCACAGCCCTTTTTCCTTTCCTCCAGCTGCTGATGCTTTGTGAGGCCTCTGATCTTTAGAGAGGTTAGGCTAAAGCAAAGAGTAATACAGAATCCTGAAGGCATAGACAAATTGATTCAACTATTTTGTTTGAATATTTAGTTTAAATCTTATGAAGTAGAAAGGACAAAGTATTTTAAATTAACAAGAGTAGGTGGTGAGTACACAGGTGTTAATTATATTATTTTCTTTATTCTAGGAGTTGTAAAGGTACCTAAGTGTGATTTTTTAAAAAATAAGTTTCTTCTGCTAGAAATGTTTTTTTTTAATTGACTATGCATTAGCTGATTCCTTCCCTGTACTTACGTTCTCTGAAGTTTCCTTTCTTTCTATAAAGACAGTTAAATTCTCTTAAATTTCACATATTTATTCCTCTGAATAAATCCTTTCTTTTCCTGAGTAAGAGTTGTTGTTGTTGTTGTTGTTTTATGTATGTATTAGAAATAAGCACTGCTGTATCTTGAGGAGGATCATGCAGTATTGCTGTGCTATTCCACCCAGTTCCCCTTTTGGACTAAAGGACTTCTTCTCCAAGCTTCTAGGAATGTTGTCAAATGACATCTCTAGGTCTTCTGCCCTCATTGGGAATTGCTTCTGCTAAAGAAAGCTGCCTTGCCCAAGTTCAGATCCCCTTCTGGGGGACTGCATTTAATGACTTAAGGATAGATGAGTATGAAGGCTCAGCCCCGTACCACAGCTCAGACAAGTCCAGTGGACCATTCTAGCTTCACAGTTCCCTGCAAGGTCATCTGAGGCATTATTGTGACTGCACCACAACCCAGCTTCTAGACTCTTCCCAATCCTGCTTCATTCACCCTTCACAGATGGTAACTCCAAGAGCTTTCTTTAATAAAATTCTCTTTGCTGGGGCCCCTGGGTGGCTCAGTTGGTTGGGCGACTGCCTTCAGCTCAGGTCATGATCCTGGAGTCTCGGGATCGAGTCCCATATCGGGCTCCTTGCTCAGCAGGGGGTCTGCTTCTCCCTCTGACCCTCCCCCCTCTCATGTGCTCTCTCTCTCTCATTCTCTCTCTCAAATAAATAAATAAAATCTTAAAAAATAAAATAAAATAAAATAAAATTCTCTTTGCTAATCTACATCATGCACTGTGCCTCCCATGGAAACCACTATGACCAGGGACAGTGTAGCATGTTGGAAAGGGAACAGATATCGAAATCAGACATGTGCTTGTTTTAATTCTAGTTCTGCACCAATTCTGCTACTTGGATTGCCTGGGTCTTAAAATGTGTAAAAGGGTAATACTTTCCTCATTGAATTTTTTGAGAATATATTTAAATTCTCAATAGTTATAGCAATGATGATGTTGATAATAATGATTTTAATTATTATTGCCATTAATGAAATCAGGAAATATCAAGAATTCAACAAGAGCAGAAATTCTCCCAATTTTTTTTTTTTGGTTTTGTTTTTTTTTTGGGGGGGGTGACTTCCTTCCTTCCTTCCTTCCTTCCTTTCTTTTTTAGCTAAAGTCATATGGGGGCCCTAATACTTAACCTTTAAAGTACATCTGTCAGGTGAAACAGAAAGAGCCTCAAAAAAGGGAACTCTGAAAAGGTGAGTCCAAAAGTCTCTGTGACCATAAAGCCTTTTTCTGAGAGCAAAATTGCTGTGAATGCACACAAGACTCCATAAAGTCTAGCAGAAAATGGCTAATGTTTCGGCAGAGAGCTGAAAGTCATGCAGCGCTGGTAAAACCTGAATATTTCAATCAGTCAGAGCAGAGAGACCTCACTAAGTTCGCTAAGCACTCAGATGAGACCTTATTAATCTGCTTGGGCTGCCATAACAAAATATTACAGGCTGGATGGCTTAATCAACATAAATTGACTCTCTCACAGTTCTGGAAGCTGGAAGTCTAATCTCAGTGTGCCTGTGGGGTTGGTTTCTGGTGAAAACTCTCTTTCCAACTTGTAGATGATGGACTACTTTGCTGTATGTTCACAAGGTCTTTCTTCTGTGTGCATACAACCCTGGTGTCTCTTCCTCTTCTTATAATAACACTAGTCCTATTAGATTAGGGCCTCACCTTTATGACCTCATCTAACCTTAATATCTTCTTAAAGTCTCTATCTCCAAATACAGTCATATTAGGGGTTGAGGCTTTAAGATGTAAATTTTGGGGAGGACACAATTCAGTCCATAACAAGACCCCAAAATAGTTGTGCTACAAGAGAAAGAACTACATGCCAAAAGTCAAGCTTGATAGAAGCAAGATGACTTGCCAATAATTATACCACTTGCCACATCTAAACCAATTCTGTTTATGGAAGAAATCAATCCACACTCCCTATGATGTATCCTTACATTATCTGTAATACAATATAAAATTACTGTACATGGCAAGTACCAGGAAAATGGATCCCATAACCAAGTTTAAAAGCAGGAAGTAGATGCATTTAAGATGACTTTAATGCTGAAATTAGCATACAGAAATTTCAAAAAAAATATTATTAATGCCTTTAAGAATCTAAAGGATGAAGTTATGGAATCCTAAAAAAGAAATTATAACAATAAAAAATAACTAAATGAAAATTCTAGAAACAAGAAATATAATATCTAAAATGAAGAGGTCACTGGATAAACTTAAAAGAAGATTACATAATATAGATAAGGATCAGTGAACTTTAAGATAAGTCAAGAGAAATTATCTAACCCAAACAGCAAAGAGAAAAAAATTAGCAGAGCCTCAATGACCTTTTGGGACAATATCAAAATATTTATATAGGTGTAATTTGAGTTCCATAAAAAAAAGAGATAGATAATAAGGCCAAAAATATTGAAGAAATAATGGCCCCAAAGTTCTCAAATATGTTGACAAACACCAACTTAAGAATCCAAGAAACAGCAAATACCAACCAGAATAAATGCACTACACTAAAAATTACAAAACACTATGGAGATAAATGAAAGAGGTCCTAAATAAATGGAAAGATATACCATGTTCATGGAAAGTTCAAGTTTGTGAAGATGTCAGTTCTTCAAAATTTATCAATCAGTCGAACACAATCCCAACTGAAATCCTAGCAATCACATTTTTATGGAAGTTGACAAGCTGTTTTTAAAATGTGTATGGAAATGCACAGGAACTAGAATAGTCAAATTGATCTTGTGAAAGAATAAGAAATTTTGAAGACTCACATTATCTACAATCAAGAGTTACTATGAAGTTTCAGTAATCACGACACTGTGATTTTGGCAAAAGAAAGGTAAAGAGATCAATGGAACAGAATTCAGATATATAGAGTTAATTGACTTTTGGCAGAGATGCCAATGACATTTGGTATGGAAAGGAAATCTTTTCAGCACATCATGCTGGAACAACTGGATGAATCTATTAAAAATTACTTTAAAAATTAATATTGACCTCTATTTTATAACATATTTAAACATTTATTTTGGAAGCATCATGGACCTAAGTGTAAAAGCAAAAAGTGTAGAACTTCTAGCAAAAATAAGAGAATGTTTTCACAACTTTAGAACTTTAGGGGCTCCCAGGTGGCTTGAGCAACCAACTCTTGGTTTCAGACAGGTCATGATCTCATGGGTCATGGGATGGAGCCCTGTGTCAGGCTCCACACTCAGAAGGGAGTCTGCTTGAGGATTCTCTCCCTCTGCCCTCCCCTACTCTTTCTCTCTTTCTCTCAAATAAATAAATGAACCTTTAAAAAAAAAAGAAAGAAAAGAAAAATAGATATAATTGGGCTTCTTCACATTAAAAAAAAGTATTTCTCATCAAAAGACACTCCTAAGCAAGTGAAAAATCCTGGGAGAAAGTATTCAAAATACACATATTTGATGAGGGTCTTTTATTCAAACTGCATAAGCAACTGTTACAACTTAAAAAAATAAGACAAACAGCTCAATTAAAAAATGAGCAAAATTCTTGAACAGGTATTTCATAAAATTGATATTTGAAAAGCCAATAAGTACTTGAAAAGGTTCTTAAGAGTCATCAAGGATATGAAAATTAAAACCACAATGAGATGCATTGCATACCCACTAGAATGGCTACTTAAAAACAAAAAACAAACAACAAAAAAACTTGATCAAACTAAATGTTGATAAGAATATAGATTCCCCAGGGGTGCCTGGGGGCTCAGTCAGTTAAGCAGCTGCCTTCAGATCAGGTCATGATCCCAGGGTCCCTGCTCAGTGGGAGTCTCCTTCTCCCCCTCCTCCACCCCTCCCCCTGCTTGTGCTCTCTCTCTCTCAAATAAATAAAGAAATAAAATCACTAATAAATATATATCCCTAAAATCCTTATATTATTAGAACCAAGCAATTCTTCCTAGGTATCAACTCAAAATAAATAAAATATATGTTTTAAAATATTTGTACAAAGATGTTCATAGCAACTTTATTCAAAAAGCCCTCACTTGGAGAATGGATAAACTAATCGCAGTATATTCATTGTAATAGCATATTCTTCAGCAATGAAAAGAATGAACTACTCATGCACACAATATGGAAGAATGACAAAAATGCTATGTTGAGGGAAACATGGAGGTACAAAAGAGGACAAACTGAGTGGTTCAATCTATGTGATGCTTGCAAACAAGTAAAACCTATGGTGATAAAATAATACACGGGTTTCCTTTGTAAATTGGGGAATTTGACTAGAAGAGGGCATGAGAAAACTGTGTGGAATGAAGGAAATGTTTTATACCTTTACTAGCATGTTGGTTACTCAGGTGTATATATTTGTTAAAATTCATTGGATTGTAAAATTATGATTATTTCACTGTATATAAATTTTATCTTAATAAAAATAAAATTACAGGGGCTGTTGCCCATCTCAAAGTTTTGAAAGTATGGATAATAGGAAAATCTCTTAGTTAATGTTATTCTGATATCATCAGTCCCCAGTGAATAATGTCCTAAGACACCTGTCTTTTCCAGTCATGTTTTTCTAGTCACTGTACCATTTATGTCACTGTTTCTGCTTAGTTCAGTCAAATCATGAGTGATTCCCAGTGATTCATATATTTTTATTTTTATTACTACTGGATTTTCCTGATGTACAGCTTGACTGAGATGAGACAACTATTATAATATAAAAAACTATTATAATAATATAACAATAAAAGTGACCTCAACTTGCTTTACTGTTTGATAGATGCTAAGAACATCTTTTCAAGTCAAGACATATAGATCAATCCCATTTTTTTTTAAAGGTTTTATTTATTTGACAGAGAGAGACACAGCGAGAGAGGGAACACAAGCAAGTGGAGTGGGAGAGGGAGAAGCAGGCTTCCTGCGGAGCAGGGACCCCAATGCGGGGCTCGATCCCAGGACCCTGGGATCATGACCTGAGCTGAAGGCAGCCACCCAACCGACTGAGCCACCCAGGCGCCCCAATCCCATTCTTTTTATTGAGTACAGAGTTTGTCACAGTTTGGATGTATCAAAGTTAATTTAACACTTTCCTTATTGACGGTCATTTAATTTGTTGAATTTGTTGCTATATTTTGTTTTGTTTTGTGTTTTGATACTACAGCTAGTTTTGCAATGAACATTATATTTGGTTTTATGAATTTACACTTTTATTTCTATAGATTCCAGACTAATTGCAATATTTTACTTACTTTCCATATTCTCAATACTAGTAAAACTCCATGAAGGCTGGGGCACCTGGGTGGCTCAGTCAGTTAAGCATATGACTTCAGCTCAGGTCATGATTTCAGGGTCCTGGGATGGAGCCCTAGGTTAGGCTCCCCACCCAGCTGGGAGTCTGCTTGCCTTTCTCCCTCTCCTTCTGCCCCCTGCCTCCGCTTGTGCTTTCTCTCTCTATCTCAAATCAAATACACAAATAAAATCCTAAAAAAAAAAAAAAAACACCCTCCATGAAGGCTGACACATGTCTGTTAGTAAACTATTGAAACCCTAGAGATTAGCACAATACAAGGTACTTAGTAGGTTCTCATGAAGTGTTTGCTGAATGAATTAATAAGTGAATAGATCATGTATTTGTGTATTTATTTGGTCACAAGGTTTAAATAGCAGCTGATTAGCTAGCTAGTCCAGTCCATTTAACTTCAACACTCAGCTATGAAAATTCTTTGAGGAAAGGCAACCCAAGTATCTAAACGATTACTGAGAAGAAAGCCTCAAATCAACATGACAAATTTATTTACAAAATGAAAAGTGACAGAATGAAATAATTAAGTACAGAAACCTGAGGAAAAGCTGTTAAACTGAAACAGAAGCTAAGCTTTGACTTTGTTGATTAGTGGCTTAAGTGAATTCCAATCACGTTAAAATGAGGAATTATTTATTTCAGTTTAATTCAGTTTTAAAAGGAAGCATTTGAATTCTTGAACAGGGTAGCTTGTACAAACAAGGATGTGTTTCTTTGTTATGTGTAGCTCAACCAGAAATGACAAGGAAGAGATGACTCCCGAGATGTGACAAAGGGATAAACCTAGGAGGTGTGCTTAATTCAAGGTACCTTCAATAGAAGTCCTGACTTTCTTGTGAATGTATTTGATTTTCCCTGGAACTTTGAAATCATGCACATGCACACACGCACAATGCCTTCTCTTACTCTGTCAGTAACACTAGCAAAGTAGTGCACACAATTAATATTTTGTTAAATTAAACAATCCATAAGCTGGAGATGGGGGAGGTGGAAAAACCACAAATGCTGGCATGGAAGCTCCTGAAGAGAGAGGCAGTAGAGACTATGCTCCTTTCAACTCAGGGAATCTTGAATAACTAAAATGAATAAACAGGGATAACCTGCTTGTTGGTAAAGATTTAAGACTCAGAATCCAGATCTGTTGAATGCTAACAAAGGATATGAGCTTTCAAATTTTAAATGATTGAGCCTTATGAATTAGGACTGCAAGTTTGATTATTATGCTATACACCAACATATACTTTTGTATTCAACACATTTTTAAACAATAAAGGGCAACAAAGACTAATTCTATGAGTTAAGAATAGGAGGATGAATATCGATTTGCTTTTCTATTCCCTCATCTTCCTTACGGCAAAAAAATTAGTACCTGCCCTTTAGCACATGACCATCTGCTTGTGTCATAAATGTGGGCTCAGGGCCATTTAGGTAACTTTTCCTGATGATCTTGCCTTACCAGAATGATGCTGTCCTTAGAGTTATTTTGTTCAATGTTTTTCTTCTGAGTTTTATTTTTTTATTTTTATTTTTTATTATGTTATGTTAGTCACCATACAGTACATCATTAGTTTTTGATGTAGTGATCCATGATTCACTGTTTGCATATAACACCAAGTGCTTCATGCAGTATGTGCCCTCTTTAATACCCATCACCGGGCTAACCCATTCCCCCTCCCCCTCCCCTCTAAAACCCTGAGTTTGTTTCTCGGAGTCCACAGTCTCTTATGGCTCATCTCCCACTCTGATTCCCTCCCCTTCATTTTTCCCTTCCTTCTCCTAATGTCCTCCATGCTGTTCCTTACATTCCACAAATAGGTGAAACCATATGATAATTGACTTTCTCTGCTTGACTTATTTCACTTAGCATAATCTCCTCCAGTCCCATCCATGTTGATGTAAAAGTTGGATATTCATCCTTTCTGATGGCTGAGTAATATTCCATTGTATATATGGACCACACCTTCTTTATCCCCATTCATCTGCTGAAGGGCATCTTGGCTCATTCCACAGTTTGGCTATTGCAGACATTGCTGCTATGAACACTGGGGTGCATATGGCCCTTCTTTACACTACATCTGTGTCTTTGGGGTAAATACCCAGTAGTGCAATTGCTGGGTCATAGGGTAGCTCTATTTTTAATTTTTTGAGGCACCTCCACACTGTTTTCCAAAGTGGCTGTACCAACTTGCATTCCCACCAACAGTGTAAGAGGGTTCCCCTTTCTCCACAACCTCTCCAACATTTGTTGTTTCTTTCCCTGTCCATTTTTGCCATTCTAACTGGTGTAAGGTGGTATCTTAATGTGGTTTTGATTTGGATTTCCCTGATGGCTAATGATGATGAACATTTTTTCATGTGTCTGTTAGCCATTTGTATGTCTTGTTTGGAGAAGTGTCTGTTCATGTCTTCTGCCCATTTTTTGACTTGATTATTTGTTTTTTGGGTGTTGAGTTTGAGAAGTTCCTTAAAATCTTGGATATCAGCCCTTTGTCTGTAGTGTCATTTGCAACTATCTTCTCCCATTCCGTGGGTTGCCTCTTTGTTTTGTTGACTGTTTCCTTTCCTGTGCAGAAGCTTTTTATCTTGATAAAGTCCCAAAAGTTCATTTTTGCTTTTGTTTCACTAGCTTTTGGAGATGTATCTTGAAAGAAGTTGCTGTGGCCGATGTCAAAGAGGTTACTGCCTATGTTCTCCTCTAGGATTTTGATGGATTCCTGTCTCACATTGAGGTCTTTCATCCACTTTGAGTTTATCTTTGTGAATGGTGTTAGAGAATGGTCGAGTTTCATTCTTTTGCATGTGGCTGTCCAATTTTCCCAGCACCATTTATTGAAGAGACTGTCTTTTTTCCATTGCATGTTTTTTCCTGCTTTGTCAAAGGTTATTTGACCATAGAGTTGAGGGTCCATATCTAGACTCTCTATTCTGTTCCATTGGTCTATATGTCTGTTTTTGTGCCAGTACCATGCTGTCTTGGTGATCACGGCTTTGTAATATAGCTTGAAATCGGGCAACATGATGCCCCCAGCTTTGTTTTTCTTTTTCAATGTTTGCTTGGCAATTTTGGGTCTTTTCTAATTCCATACAAATTTTAGGATTGTTTGTTCCAGCACTTTGAAAAATGCTGTTGGTATTTTGATAGGGATGGCATTGAATGTATAGATTGCTCTAGGCAGCATAGACATTTTAACAATGTTTATTCTTCCGATCCATGAGCATGGAATGTTTTTCCATCTTTTTGTGTCTTCTTCAATTTCTTTCATGAGTGTTCTGTAGTTCCTAGAGTATAGATCCTTTACCTCTTTGGTTAGGTTTATTCCGAGGTATCTTATGGTTTTTGGTGCTATTGTAAATGGAATCCATTCCCTAATTTCTCTTTCTACAGTTACATTGTTAGTGTATAAGAAAGCAACTGATTTCTGTGCATTGATTTTGTATCCTGCCACATTACTGAATTGCTGGATGAGTTCTAGTAATTTGAGGGTGGAGACTTCTGGGTTTTCCTTATAAAGTATCATGTTGGGCGCCTGGGTGGCTCAGTTGGTTAAAGTATCATGTCATCTGTGAAGAGAGAGAGTTTGACTTCTTCTTTGCCGATTTGAATACCTTTTATTTCTTTTTGTTGTCTGCTTGATGTTGCTAAGACTTCTAGTACTATGTTGAACATAGTACTAGAGGGGGAAATACATAGCCATCCAAGCCTCACTCAAAAAAAACCAGAAAAATCCTGAATACACAAACTCTCTTTACACCTTAAAGAACTGGAGAATCAACAACAAATTAAGCCTAACACATGCACGAGAAGGAAAAATAATTAAGAATAGAGCAGAGACCAATGAATTAGAAACTAGAAATACAGTAGAACACATGAACAAAACTAGAAGCTGGTTTTTTGAAAGAATTAATAAGATTGATAAACCACTGGCCAGACTTATCCAAAAGAAAAGAGAAGGACCCAAATTAATAAGATTATGAATGAAAGAGGAGGGCATCCTTGTCATGTTCCTGATCTTAAGGGAAAGGCTCTCAGCTTTTCCCCATTGAGAATGATATTTACTGTGGGCTTTCATAGATGGATTTTATGAAATTGAGGAATGTTCCCTCTATCCCTATACTCTGAAAAATTTTAATCAGGAAAGGATGCTGTATTTTGTCAAATGCTTTTTCTGCATCAATTGAGAGGACCATATGGTTCTTCTCTCTCCTCTTATTAATGTGTTCTATCACATTGATTGATTTGCGGATGTTGGACCACTCTTGCATCCAAGGGATAAATCCCACTTGGTCATGGTGGATGATTCTTTTAATGTACTGTTGGATCCTATTAGCTAGGATTTTGTTGAGGATTTTGGAATCCATATTCATCAGGGATATCGGTCTGAAATTCTCCTTTTTGATGGAGTCTTTGCCTGGTTTGGGGATCAAGGTAAAGCTGACTTCATAGAATGAGTCTGGAAGCTTTCCTTCTATTTTTTGAAACCGCTTCAGAAGAATAGGTATTATTTCTTCTTTGAATGTTTGGTAGAATTCCTGCTTCAGAAGAATAGGTATTATTTCTTTTTTGAATGTTTGGTAGAATTCCCCAGGGAATCCATCAGGTCCTGGACTCTTGTTTTTTGAGAGGTTTTTGAACACTGCTTCAATCTTGTTACTGGTTATTGGTCTACTCGTGTTATCGATTTCTTCCTGTTTCAGTCTTGGTAGTTTCTATGTTTATAAATGCATCCATTTCTTCCAAGTTGCCTAATTTATTAGCATATAGTTTTTGATAATTTCTGATAATTGTTTCTATTTCCTTGATGTTAGTAGTGACCTCTCCTCTTTCATTCATAGTGATATTTCATTCATAGATATTTACAATTGTTAGATCTTCTTGTTGGATAGACCCTTTAAGAATGATATAGTATCCTTCTGTATCTCTAACTACAATCTTTAGCTTAAAATCTAATTTGTCTGATATGAGAATTGCTACCCCAGATTTCTTTTGAGGTCTGTTGGCATGAAAGTTGGTTCTCCATCCCTTCACTTTCAGTTTGGATGTATCTTTAGGTTCAAAATGAGTCTCTTGTAGACAGCATATGGATGGGTCTTATCTTTTTATCCCATTTGCAACCCTATGCCATTTTATGGGAGCATTAGGCAATTCACGTTGAGAGTGATTATTGAAAGATACGATTTTATTGTCATCATGTTGCCTGTGAAATCCTTGTTTCTATAGATCATCTCTGTAAATTTCTGTTGTAGATCACTCTTGGGGTCTTTCTCCTTTTATAGAATCCCCCGTAATATTTCTTGCAGGGCCAGGTTAGTGGTCACATATTCTTTCAGTTTCTGCTGGTCCTGGAAGCTCTGTATCTCTCCATCCTTTCTAAATGACAGCCTTGCTGGATAAAGTATTCTTGGCTGCATGTTCTTCTCATTTAGTACCCTGAATATGTCTTGACAGGCCTTTCTGGCTTGCCAGGTCTCTGTGGATAGGTCTGACATTATTCTGATGTTCCTCCCTCTGTACATATGGAATCTCTTCCCCCTAACTGCCCTTAAGATGGTTTCCTTGATTCTAAGATTTGTGAGTTTTACTATTATATGCTGGGGCGTTGGTCTATTCTCCTTGATCTTGGGATGGGTCCTCTCTGCCTCTAGGACATGAATGGTTGTTCCATTCCCCAGATTAGGGAAGTTCTCAGCTATGATTTGCTCAAATATATCTTCTAGTCCTTTCTCTCTTTCTCCACCCCCTCAGGGATCCCAATAATTCTGGCATTGGAATGTTTCATGGCATCATTTATTTCTCTAATTCTGTTTTTATGGATTTTAAGATGTTTGTTCCAGGACTTCTCTTATTCCTTCTTTTCTATCAGTTTGTCTTCTAGATCACTAATTCGTTCTTCTGCCTCGTTTACCCTAGCTGTTAGAGAATCTAGTTTACACTATATCTCATTTATATCATTTTTAAGTTCAGTCTGACTAGCTCTCATTTCTGCCCTTAGAGACTCTATGTTGCCGTTAATGTTTTTCTCCAGCCTAGCTATTGTTTTTATAAATGTTTTTCTGAAGTCTATTTCTGACATCTTGCTTATATCCCTATCAATTAGGTCTGTGGGAGAGGCCATTGTCTCTGGGTCTTTTCTTTTTTGGGAGTTCCTCCTCCTAGTCATCGTTTTGAGTTGCGGTTAAGGGGATGTACAGTCAAAAATATCAACCACAATCCAGGCAAAGTGCACCCTGGGAAAGTTTGGAGCAATCGGAAGCCACCACCAAAAAAAAAAAAAACCAAACCCCAGCCAAAATGAAACCCAAGAATAAGAGCTATAAAGTACAAAAATAAAAACAATAACAAAACCCACTTCCCCCCCCAAAAAAACAACAAAAAAAGGGGGGGTGCAGGGAAGGTGGCTATAATCCCTCTATGTGGGTGAGGTAGAATGTTTCAAGTTCTTCTTGGGTGTATTTTGTTCTCTTTGTTAGAGAACAGCACTTCCTTGAGTTACAGGGAAATTAAAACTGGTATATATGTAAAGGTAGTATTGAGTAGGGAAAAAAGGACTACAGTGAAGCTTATATCTATATACATAAAAAAAGAAAAAGAAAAAAGTATATGTGTGGTATAAAACCTGATATAATTCAGGTCTTTACTATAGTCTTAGTGAGGACTGGCTCACTGTGGACCATGTTGATAGTCTTCTTAGTGTAAGTATAGAAAAACCAGCCAAATTCAGCCTCAGAGTTGATATTTCCTTTGTTCCTTTTACTGTGGTTTGGGATGGTGAGGGGCAAGGAGGGGAGATGATACTAAAGCTGGAGTAAGCTAATGAGTGTTTCAGTCTGTACTTTTGTGCTATGATACAACTTCTTATCATTGATCTTATAGTTTTTGGTGTTTTTCAAAAGATGTTTGAAAACATGTTTGATGTTGGGTGCTCATTGGAATAAAATCCAGATACATTTTTTCTTTAAAACTATTTACCTAACAATCAGATCTCTTACTTGTTCCATCTTTCTGTATTTTGCCTATCTTTTTTTTTTAAGAGTTATTTATTTATGTCAGAGAGAGAGCATGAGTGGTGGGGGTGGGGGTTGGGGTTGGGGTGGGGCAGAGGGAGAGAGAGGTTCAAGAAGACTCCACTGAGCAAGGAGCCTGAGGTGGGGTTTGATCTCATGATCCTGAGATCATGACCTGAGCTGAAATTGAGTCAGATGCCTAATTGACTGAGCCACTCAGGCACCCCTATTTTGCCCTCCTTTCAAAACTTCCTTAATAATGAAGGAACATAGATGTGACTTGAGTCATTTTCTTGACCAGAACAAGTCTAACACCAGGTTCTGAGATAAGCTTCAAGAGATACAGTATGTCTGCTTATCGTCAGGGAAGAAAGAAGCCTAAGATATTTATAAACTTTCTTTGTTTAATTTTGTCTCCTCTTCTTGAAACCATCAAGGGAGCAATGTAAAACATTCTTGTCTAAATGGAATTCCTTCTTGTATGAAGTTGTTTTCTTTAGTTAGCCCTCCAACTCTGCCACACTATCCCTGAAGATAATGTTCATTCTTTTTTTTTTAAGATTTTATTTATTTTTTTGACAGAGAGAGACACAGTGAGAGAGAGAACACAAGCGGGTGGAGTGGGAGAGGGAGAACAGGCTTCCCGCAGAGCAGGGAGCCCGATGTGGGTCTTGATCCCAGGACCCTGGGATCATGACCTGAGCGGAAGCAGACGCTTAACAACTGAGCCACCCAGGTGCTCCAGTAATGTTCATTCTTAATGGAAATGCAAGTGGAGCTTTTCTTTGTCAATAAGTAGACTGTTCTGAAAGCAAAATTCTAGATCATGTAAGAGCAACAACACAGTGCCCATAAGTGTTACAGAGCATTTGGAAGGGGAGAGATCAACAGTGAATATCAATTAAGGCAAGATTTTGTAGAGGATGTTTGGCTTAAATATACTTTAGAGGATTTGGGTAAATTAAGAGATAAGGGGGGAGTCCCCCCAAAAGTCTGGTTGCAACAAAGAATGAGATATGCACGTATTATTTCTCTTTAATTTTATTCAGTAAATGCTTGAACTTTGTGGTTTCTCATCTTTTATTTTGAGTACTTTACCCCTTTCAGAGCATGGTCTATGGAGCCAGCTCCTAGTTCTAGTCCTCCCTCTAGCACTGTAAAGTGGAACTGACAACCACATGCCTGATGCAGTTGTTATGAGAGTGAAAAGAGTTAATGTGTAGTGTTTAGACAATAGCCTGGCAATATAATAATTATATTATTAATATTATTACTTGATATCTCACAAGAATTAGTTTTTTTTTTAGTCCTTTCTCTATTAATCTAGTTAACCACTTTTGTACATCTAAATGCCATATGACAAAAAAGTAAATGACTTTGTTACTTTCCTTCACTCTGCATTTTTTTGTTTTATTCTGGCAAGTTTACCTTGTTTTGTATTTTGTTCATTTTGTCCTCAAGTCTAGTAGCTTCTATATCATCCTTGTGCCTATTAGAATATATGCCTGCATTGCAAGTGGCTGAGAGATATTTATTCTCAGGTTTGGACTGGCAAATTTACTCCTATTTCTTTCTTAAAAAAAAAAGATTTTATTTATTTATTTGACAGAGAGAGGCACAGCGAGAGAAGAAACACAAGCAAGGGGAGTGTGAGAGGGAGAAGCAGGTTTCCTGCTGAGCAGGGAGCCCGATGCAGGGCTTAATCCGAGGACCCTGGGATCATAACCTGAGCCGAAGGTAGACGCCTAACGACTGAGCCACCCAGGTGCCCCAAATTTACTCCTATTTCAACTTTATTAGAGATGATTTCCAAATTTCTAATAATTTCTGCATGTATATGTGTGTGTGCATGTGTGTGTGTTTGCTTTTTTCATATCTGAATAAGACTAGAGCAACATCTATTTACCACTAATAATTTCTTACCTGAGATTATACAAAAGGTACTCAAAAGAGTAATTGTCTCTTCTGGACCTTGTTTCAAATCATATGCTCAGTGATTTTTAATAATAATTTGACATGACTAATTGATCTTACATGCAGATACTTATAGCCTCAAAAGTTAATTTATAACAACAAATATAATTTGTAATGCTTTTAGTAACTGAATTCTCATGTCATTGTTAGCACAGTAACATCATTTCTCAAGTGCAATGAGTCACATGTAAACTTTATGTAAAAAGAGAAATTTAAATTTTATATATACATTTTTAACTTAAAACACTTTGGAATGAAAGTGTTCAAGACCTCCATACAGAAAATTATAAAATATTGCTGAGAGAGGTTCAAGAAACCTAAATAACTGGAGAATTCTGTCATGACCATGAATTAGATGATTAATATTAGGATGTCAGTCTTCCTCAAAATCATCTACAAAAACAATGCAATCTCAAAAAATAATCTCAAGGGCTTTTTTTCTTGGTGGAAATTGATGGGCTAATTCTAAATTCAATATGGAAATGTAAAGGACCAAGAATCCAAAAATATCTGAAAGAATAAGAGTAAAATTGAGGACTTAATTGGCAGATGTCAAATTTTACCATAAATTCACAGCATTTAAGACATATTGATATAGGAATAAACATAATATTAAAGAAAGTAAAGTGTCTAAAAACAGAAAGGAAAGACATGCTGGCTGAGGTATGAAAGATAGATTGGAGGAAAGTAACACCATGAACAAGGAGGACATCAGTATTTATACTTTGGCAAATATCTAGTCTTAATGAGAAATGGTGATGGTCTAAATAAGGAAAGTGGAAAAGATAGAAAGCAGTGAACAGATTATGTAGAGGAGTCTCTGAGTATATCATTTCTGGATTAGTGAGGATATTTCCTTGGTTTCTAGCATGAGCAAATAACTGAATTTATGTTAGAAGGCTCTGGGGAGGAGTAATTTTGCATAAGATGACAAGAATCTTATTTATTTATTTATTTATTTATTTATTTATTTATTTATTTATTTTTGTACATTGAGTTTTATGTGCTTGTAGGAAATCCAGAAATATTGAGTGGGCCATTGAATGAACCTGCTTACTTCTGAATAAAGTTCAGGAAAGATAAAAGGGAGCGATAAAGCAGTTTAGGTTAATCAGTTACATGGTAGAATTGAAGTTGTGGGAGTGGATGAGATTATTGAATATAAATGTGTAGAGGAAGAAGAAAAGAGGGCCTGGTATAGAATCTTTAGGAACACCAACATTTTGCAGAAAGTCAGAACACTTCACAAAAACAATGAATACAAGATGCCAGAATGACAGCTAGAAACCAGAAGAGAATTGTATCTTCAGAGGCAAGAGAAGAAAGTCTTCCAAGAGGGAATATGAGATTACGAGGATCAAATGTAGCAAAGGTCAATATTGAAAAGTCACTTGAATTTACTATCAAGTTGCTTTTTCTGATCATAGCATTTTGGTGGAATTGTGGAGATTGAAGCCAGACTGCTTTGGGTTTCAAAATGAACTCTAGGGGGAAAGAAGAAGTACACACAAGAACTGTAGGAAGGTTGTTTCTGAAGCAGGGTAAATGGATGGAGAGAGATAGTCTGGTAGCTGAAGGAAGACATGGAAGCGAGGGAAGTTTTTTGTTTTATACTTTTAAGATGAGTAGCACAAAGGATATTTGAAAATCCTGGTTGGAAGTTGCCTGTAGAGGGAAACTGTGAATTTTAGGGGTGAGAATTGATCCCTGAGTAGATGGAATAGGATGATATCTAGAAAACAAGTAAAGGAATTGGGTTTAAGCAAGATTAAATAATTCTTTTATTTGAAATAGTTTAAATGGGCATGAAAATATTTTTGCAGGTTACATAACAGAAATTGTTATATTTCCACTTTATAAGTTAAATAAGAGAGGTTGTTGGACCAGGACCTGTGGAGGTGATAAGATCAAAGTTTGAAGAGGATAGAGATTTTAAATAGTGACTGTGAAGAATGGGAGGAAAAAATAAATAGTAAAAATTGAAGGATTGTAGTTTATGTTAAAGGTGTAGACAAAGTCTATCACATGGATTTATAGTTTTACATACTTGTATGGTCATGTGTTATGGATGAATATCTGGGTTTCCTTCATGTGTTGAAGCCCTGTGGGAGATAGGGCCACTAAAGAGGTGATTAAAATTAAATCATGTCCTCATAAAAGAGGAAGGGACACCAGAGATCACTCTCTCTTCACCATGTGAGAGCACATGAGAAGGTGGCTGTCTATAAGCCAGGAAGAGAGCCCTCCTCAGAAATCAGTCCACTAGACCTTGATCTAGGACTTCCAGACTTCTGAACTATGAGAAAATAAATGCTGTTTAAGATACCCAGTCTACAATATTTTGTTATGTCAGCCTGAACAGACTAATACATCCTATAGCAATTCTACAAAATTCAGTCCCTTAGATGTAGGAATGGACAAAGTAGACTCTTAGCTTGATCCAGAGCTCTGATAATGCCAGACTGGTGCAACAGAAAGATATTATATAGGTATTTGAGATTGTTACCAAAAAAATTTACATGCCGTGGAAATGTGTAGATTCTCAGCTTTCTGGACTGGCACGAACATTATTTTAAACTAAAAAATTCTGAATGAATCTTATCTAAATTTCTTTGGCTGACAAAATATGCCTCTCAAAAAACACAGTTGCCATAAATCCTCTAGAGAGGAACCTAGTCATTAGCACCAGGATGAGAGACTGCATAAACAAACATTATCACAAAATGTCATACCTTCCATTTGTTCCCCTCAAAGCCCAGTTTTCTTTCCTAAATGTCCATTTATTTGATTTCCTTTGTTAAGATTGTAAATAAACCCCTAGATCTAGATGTTCAGAAAACCACTTCTTTTGTGCTCTTCTATATGCATATGAATAAACTTTGTCTTTTCTTCTGTTAATTTGTCTCTTGTTAGTTAATTCGCAGGCACCCATTCATTTCAACCTAAGGTAGTAGAGGAAAAATTTTCATCCCAACAAAAACTGCTAAAAAGGAAATGAGAGAAAAATGGATGTAGATAGTGAAAAAGTCAGTATATAATATCTAACTCAAAGGATTGCCTTAAAAATTAAATTAATTCTATTTTCAAAAACTAATGATGTAATGTATGGTGATTAACATAACATAATAAAAAATTTTAAAAAATTAAATTAATTCATATCTGTAAAACATGTAAAATAGTGCCTGACACATAATATGTATTCAAGAAATGTTATTACTCTGCAGATCAGAGATCTCCAGTTCTTTGTGAATTAGAGGCTCTTTTTTTACCTTCTGTACGTAGATGAGGGAATTGAGGGCCCCAAATACTAACCAGCTTGCACAAAGTTATGTATATTTTAAGTGATAGGGATGGGATTTTAACTCAGGAAATCTGGCTCTGGAGACCATGCCATCAACCACTGTGGTATGCAATCACCCATACTCTATGGAGAAATAAAAACGTGAAAGAGCTGGAGGAATTGGGATTTGCAGTAAGAGAGGAGCATGTCTGAATTTATGATTTCAAAAGTAGAGTAGTTCTCAGTAAGTACAAGGGACTCAGCTGGACCTTGGAGTGAGTTCAGTCTCTCCCCCTTACCAGTTCTCATGCAGTCATGGGAAGCCACTTTCTTCTTCAAGCCTCCCCTTCCTCATTTGTAAGATGGGTGCAATAACCCATCTTGTCCTCCTCACAGGGGATGCTGTGAAGTTCCAATAAGGTGCAACGATAGGCAATTGCCTTGGGAACAGGTTGGGTGGGTTATGAGTTGTTGTCATTAGGACAGACAGTGGGCCTGGGGCCTTCTGGGGATCAAGACCAGTCTGAGGAGATACACAGGATGTATGGGGCATCATCCCACTGGTGACAAACAACAGCAGAGGTGAGGGGCCTGGTCAGGCAGGGTGTGCTGACCTGGTCTGGGCAATTTGTGGCCAGGCAGCCATGCAGGTGCCCCTTTGCAGCAAGAGCTTCTCCCCACTCCATACAGAAATCAGCACTGTGAATCCAAATGAAGAAAGAGATCATAAAGAATAAAGAACATAGACAAGTTAAGGAACCTAAGAAGAGAAATAGTGGGAGAAGTTCAGGGATAATAATTTGAAATATATAAATTGAAAGATGGACCAGGGCAACATTGGACCGAACAAGGCAGTGGGGTGGGGAACTACCAAAGCTGTAGAGTGGCCCTTGTGGTCTGTACAGAATGAATGTGTAACAAATTTTATTACCTTTAGAAGAATTAAACTGACACATGGAAGCAAGTAGTTATATCCACGGATGAAGTAGAGTAGTTGTCTCCAGAGGAGATTCATAGAATCTGGTAGAAGACTAAATCAGGAAAATGTGGGACAGAATCCCATTTTATGTTTTATCAGGGTATTTCAAAAAGTTGTTCAATTATATTTGACAAATCATTATTTTTCCATTTCCACAAAGTCTAAGATAAGTAAGTGCTCCTAAGTACCTGGAGTGAATGAACAATTCCTGATCATTATGGTCAAGATTTGGGTGTCCAGAGGAGACAACACCAAATGAACAGGCTACTTACAGAATTTTAGTTTACTAGAGCTTTTGTCTGTCTGGGTAAGCTACATGCCTCACTACGAAGAACACAAATGAAAAATTTCTTCACTTGCTGGTAGAAAAACTTAATTCCTTAAACAGAAATAAAAATCTTCCATTTCACCGTCAGAGAGAAAAACCCAATCAACATATATATCCTGTCTGAAGGAACATGTTGACTCAAATGTTTTCATATTAATATGTAATTCGGGGGCACCTGGGTGGCTCAGTCGTTAAGCGTCTGCCTTCGGCTCAGGTCATGATCCCAGGGTCCTGGGATCGAGCCCCGCATCGGGCTCCCTGCTCTGTGGGAAGCCTGCTTCTCCCTCTCCCACTCCCCCTGCTTGTGTTCCCTCTCTCGCTGTGTCTCTCTCTGTCAAATAAATAAAAAATCTAAAAAAAAAAAAAACACAATTTGTCAAAGTTCATCATATGTAAATGGCTCATATTATCATCATTTCCTGTTTGTCCATTAAAATGAAGGGAATTTTCAGAAAAAGGACTCTGGGCAACTGAAAAAAAAGGTAGTAGAAGTATCATGTTGTGACAAGCTGGAGGCATAAGTAAAGCATATCCACGTTGCATTAGCTCCGTTCCATCTTTCAATAACAGGATGTGACACAGGAAGTTGAAGGGCACTGGGGCTTAAAGTGGAAAGAATAATGCCCCCAATATGGAGCAGAAAGGAGACGTACAGAGGGAGAAGCTCCTGATGCGGAAGACAGACTTTGCAGACTTTCCTATTTTACAGAGCTTTGAAAGTCGGAAGTAAAAGCTATTCTAGGGGAATCTTTCCCCTTATAGCTGTGCAAACTCAGTTTAATGTAAGCATTGCCATTGATCAACATTGCTTTATAAATGCATCAAAATTTTGTAAGCATGGCTACATTTAATAAAAGAAGTTTTATCTTAGAGCATATATTACTTTGGTTGCATCTTAGTATTGGGTTATCACTTTACCATGACAGCATATAAAATCATTATGTTCTCCGCATGCACTCATTGTTCTGTTTCTGTTAACTATAGGTATAATGCAAAGGTCCAACTTATGTTAATGTCTCTCATGTTTACATGTTTATGGTCAGTTTAAAAGCATGTCTATTTAAATGAGCTCTTTCTTGATTACTAGAAAAATTACTGACTGGAGTAATGGAAATATTTTTGAGTTCAAAGAATTAATTATTTAATGATCATTTACTGAGGGCTTACAACACATTTGGCCATGTGGTATATATTATAAGCAATCTAAGGTAGTATAAGACATCATTCCAAACCACATGAGATGTACAACCTGAGGAGAAGATATAGATTTGAAAAATGAGTGAATAAGAATGTAATACACCTAATAAAATGCTCAGAAGCACTGTATAAAAAAGAAGAGAAACCCCACATACAACATGTACTTACGGGGTGCCTGGGTGGCTCAGCCATTAAGTGTCTGCCTTCGGCTCAGGTCATGATCCCAGGGTCCTGGGATCGAGTTCCACATCGGGCTCCCTGCTCAGAGGGAAGCCTGCTTCTCCCTCTCCCTGCTGCTTCCCCTGCTTGTGCTCTCTCTCCATCAAATAAATAAATAAAAGCTTTTAAAAAAAGAAAACAAACAAAAAACCAAAAAAATGTGTACTTACCATGCACACATAGGGATTCTTTGCTCCATTAAAAATGGTTATAGTTCTCAGAGTGTCATATGATGTACATCTCTAAATGTTTGTACATGAGATTCTTCTTGCCTAAACTGCCTTCTCCAGTCTGTCATCTGGCTCATATCTATCCTTCAAAACCCAGTTATGTCACTTCTTCCTGAAACCCTTCTCAGGGTGCTAGGATGGCTTAAGTATTGCCAAGTTTCCTCTTGGACATATTATGTGTACTTTACTTTATAGTAGTACACATTTTCCCGTGAAATAGGGAAGAAGGAAAGAAATATGTACACAGATATAAACATTTGTGAAGAGTGTGTGATAAAATAATGGAATTAACAATGAAAAAGCTTTGATTTTCTCTGGGTAGAAAGGAACTAGTTCTTTTATTTAAGGAAAGGGGTCATAACGCTTTTCTAAAAGATTTTATTTACTTATTTGACAGAGAGAGTGAGAGAAAGCACAAGCAGGGGGAGCAGCAGAGGGAGAAGGAGAGCAGGCTCCCCACTGAGCAGGGAGCCCGATGTGGGCCTCGATCCCAGGACCCTGGGGTCATGACCTGAGCTGAAGGCAGACGCTCAACTGACTGAGCCACCCAGGTGCCCCAGGTCATAACAATTTTTATGTATAAGAAACTCTTCTAGAAGCTTTAGTTCCATTAACACATTTAATCAGTACAATACTCCTATGATTTGTATAGTCCCAGTAAGGTTATTAGTAACTATTACCATCCCTATTCCATAGATGAGGGATATTAGACAGAGAGGGGTTATGCATGATGCTCACGTCAGGGTTGCTGAGTTAGTAAACTCTAGAACCAGGATGGAAACTCAGACAATAAACCTCCAGAGACCTGTACTTCATGACCTGAAAAGCATAGTAAGGGCTTAGAACTGCTGCTATGGGATTGCAAAAAAGAAAGAGATGAAAGCCTCAAAAGATTGTTGAATGGCTTTAATGTGTGGCTAAAACCATAAGCAAACAGTGACAGGCTTCATATTGCTTTTTGAAGATCTTGATTCCCTAAGTGTAGCATCAAAGGATGTATATGTCTGGAGACTGGCACATGAGGTGGGAAAAATAGAGTGAAGAGAGTGAAGGAGATGGTAAAAGTGTAGTTAGGAAGGTGGTAAGCAAAGCTGAGTGGGCCAGTGCTGAGGACTGATGGTAGCTGGGAAGTTTAACATGGCAGACGGAATACACTTGTTTATCTCTTCTCCCTCCCAAAAACTGCTAAAAGAAATAAGAAGATACGACCCTACAAAGATTAAAAGAGGGAGATACAGCAGAAAAAGAGAAGTCAAGAATTTTGGAAGTTGAAAAATGAATAGAGTGGAACTGAGTTAGCGGAACCAGATAAAGCCATATTTGAATCCCCAGGAGGTTCGAGGAAGCCAACAAGAAGTAAACCCATTCTCACTGCTGGATTCCCTAATTGGGAAGATGGAGGAGGCACTAATGAACTCTCACATGGTTCTAGATGATAGGATTGTGAGTGATTCTTTTTCAAAATTTCTGTAATGATCAATTATTACTGAAGGGAAAAAAGATTTCTAAAACAAGATTTCAGGTATGGGACAGTTCTAGACGATGGCAAAATCCAGGCAGTAATAATGGGAGCAGGGTGTGGAATAGAGACATATATTATATGAATATATCAGGGAATTTTGAACCCAGGTTATATAACATATTGTCAACATGCATATTGAAAGTGACCAAGGTGGTGGTAGAACTGCAAACTTGTGAGAAAGTAAGGCGGGCACATGGAGGATGGGCAGGAGATTGAGATGTGAGGGAAGGGCTGTGGGCTGTGGAAAACACAAACACATGAGCCATCACTTGTATTATTTCTGTACTATCTTTGCATTTTGGATAATGAAAAATTCACTATTTAGCAAAAGAAGCAACTGACATTCCTAAACCATGTGGAGACCTAGCCTGCAAAGCTGTCTCCTTGGCATTTTCTGCAATTCCTGAGCAGGACTCCCACTCAGCCTCCAAACACCTGCCAAATTTTTGAGCATTCACGTGAGCAAAGAGCCTGAAATGCAGCATTAGATTCCCTATGTGCACCTCAGACAGTCTTGCACTTGCCTTTCCAGGGAAGGAGTTCTGATATTATGATCACATTCCTAGGTTTCATCGTGTTTCATCCTTACTAGGAAAAGTGAAAATGGACAGGAAGGTGAAACAATAAATTTCGAGGTGTACCAAGTCAATCATACACATTTATATAAGGAGCTGCAAGACTCTTAATTAAAAAGAAACATGTTTATTTTCACTTGATAATGCATCGTTGAGCTTTCATGGTCTGAACAATTCAAGGAGAAATACACACTTCCTGAACCTGAGTTTCAAGGACCTTACTTCCTCCTAATTTACTCAGTTTTACATATTCTCACTCTTTCCTCACTTTTATACCTTCCACTTTCACCAGGGGTACTCTTTGTTGTACCCATCATGGCTTCCTCCCCTTTTTACTTAGGGGCTTTTAGTATAAGCCATCTTCTGTCTATGTCACTGATGCTTTAATCTAGTTCAGTTAACAAGAATATATTACAGTATGCTGTTTTCAGCACCATGCTAGACATTGAGAGGATTATCAGAATTTTAATAATTCAGACAATGAGAAAAAAGAGGATGGGGTGGCAAAGAGAAGTAGAAATATTTAGCCGTAAAAATGAATGTCATCCTGATCATTTTATTAGGGATTAACTAAAATGTTTGCTCTCTCTGAAAGCTACTATATAAGTAGGGTATTAAAACAAATGATGCTGGGGCACCTGAGTGGCTCTTTTGGTTAGGCATCTGCCTTTAGCTCTGGTCATGATTCCAGGGTCCTGGGATTGAGCCCTGTGTCGGGCTCCCTGCTCAGCGAGGAGTCTGCTTCTCCCTCTCCCTCTGCTGCTCCCCCTGCTTGTGCTTTCTCTCGCTCTCTGTCAAATAAATAAATAAAATCTTTAAAAAACAAACAAAAAAACAAATGATGCTAAATCCATGCACTTAGTAACATACATATAGTTTCCTCAACTTGATCTGTTTTTATTCATGCATCTATATCTATTTTAATCTCAGAATGTAACTTTATTTACATTATGGAATATATGTGGTTGGAATGGTTCTAATTGAATTAGGAGAGAATTTTAGCTTAAAAAGTGGCTATCTAAAGCTTCTCTTTTCCATTTTTATTTTCTTAAATAAGCTAGTTTATAATTCTATTACCTTTCCTCATCTATTGACTTAGAGTCACTTGTTAATATTTTGAATTTATTTTGACAGATTGTTTTGCTTTACTCTTTCCTCAAATAAGTAATGATGATTTGTGTGATTTTGGTATCTACTTGATCTGTTGACCATGAATATGAGGAGGACTCAAGTCAAACTTTTAGGGTCAATATTCAAGTTTCAGAAATATTGGTAATTCTGAATGGGGTAGTTTTTTGAAACGTATGCAAAGTCTTATTAAGAGATGTTATGGGGATGTTTGCACAACTATATAAAGTTACTAAAATTGTTGAATTTTTTTAAACAGATGTTTCTCTTTAAGCTAGATGGGACAGATCCACAGCTTAGGTCCTATGAGTCAATGAGCATCATGGTATCTATAAAGTAGCTGAAGATTCCATGAGCTTAATCAAACTGTGCTTTCCCTCTGTTATACTTCAGCTTTGTTTCAGATCTTTGTCTCATTTCCCTTGGTGTACAACTGCGAGACATCTCAAGAGCTAGAATCTTATATAAAACACGTGATAAATAACTCTCTTTTGTATTAGTCCTGAGTGTAAAAAAAAAAAAAAAAAAAGAAGAGTAAAACAAAACAACTTGAAGGGATAATAAGAAAAAACAAAGAAAATGTGTATAGTTTGAGATAGCAAAGGGACAGTTCCATTTAAGGAAGTATTAAAGGGCAGAAGTAAGTGGAAGCATACAGAATGAACAAGACTGGGTTGAGAAGGATCTGGGAGTGAATAGCAATAATTCAATTTCTGATATTGGCTCAGGCAATGAAGTGACATCATTTAAGGGACACTTGAAAACCAGAATGGTCTGTTTTTCCTGGGAATTGCATTTTTGCTTTGGTCGACTCAGTAAGTCAGAAATATGCATGTATATTCAAAGCTGTATTACTCAGCTGTTTTCCAACATTAGAAAGAACAAATTTCAGTTGTTAGATCCAGACTTGTTTTGGGGGTGGGTGATCCCTTGCAGTCTTCAGACAGTGTGCCATTATTTGCTTTACCATTGTGCATTATGAATATCAGAAGCTCAAAATACTTCATAAGACCTTTATACATTAGGGAGACCTATCTGAAGCCCTTAAAATGCTCTTGTAGAGCTAGAAGCAAGAGGGTAATGTCCTCTTAATTCTTCCTTGAGGTTATTCTTGAGCAATTTCTGAGTTTAATAGAATCAAAAATTGAACTCAAATACCACCTCCTGAATTAGATTCACCCATCTGCTTATACTCTGTTTCTTTATACTTTAAGTATTTTGTAGGTTCATCACATTCCCTTTTTATTGTGGTTATCTTTCACCACAGGAAAATGGGTTTGTGTTCTTTTACGTAGGGAGATTGGCATATGTTTTAAGACATTTAACTTTGAAATAATTACGGCTAAATAGAAGTTGTAAAAACAGTAGAGTCTTGTGGGCCCTTCCCCCAGCTTCCCCAAACCTCTTATATAGGTGTGGTACAATATCAAAACTAGGAAGGTGACATTGGTATATTTCTGTTAACTAGACTACAGACCTTACCAGTTTTTACCATTTGCTATAATTGCAATCTTTGTGTGAGTTTGTGTATATAGTTCTGTGCAATTTTCTTCCAACTATATATGCATGTAACCACAACAATCAAATACAGTTCCATTACCACAAAAGAACTCCCTCATGCTACCTCTTTGTGTTCTCACCCACCTGCCACCCACCCCAAGTTCCAGTTCCTTAGCAACTACTAAAATGTTCCCCATGTCTATGGTTTTGGCTAAAGATATTGATCATTTTTCATGTGCCTACTTTCCATCCATATTATCCCTTTGATGCCATATCCATTCATGTATTGTGCCCATTTTATAATAGGTTATTTGTGGTTTTTTAAATGTTGAGTTTTGAGAGTTCTTTACATAGTCTAGGTATAGAAAAATATGTTGAGTATATAGTTTGCAAATATTTCTTCCTGGATCTGTCATTTGTCTTTTCATCCTCTTAATAGTCTTTCATGGTGCAAAATTTTTTTATTTTGAGGAAGTTCAACTTATTATTTTCTTTTATGGATCATGCATTTAATTTAATGTCTAAGAAATCTTTATCCTATATCCCAAAGGTGTTCTATGTTTTCATCTAAAAGCTTCATAGTTTTACATTTTACATTTATTTTTATTTTTTTTCTGTTTTTAAAAAAGTTTATTAATTTGAGAAAGAGAAAGCAAGTGCGAGAGCATGAGCAGGGGGTAGGGCCAGAGGGAGAGGGAGAAGTAGATTCCCTGCTGAGTGGGGAGCTTGATGGGGGGCTTGGTCCCAGGACCCCAGGATCATGACCTGAGCTGAAGGCAGACACTTAACTGACTGAGCCACCCAGGCACCTCTTAACTTTAAAAAAAAAAAGATTTCTTCCTTCCTTCCTTTTTCTTTCTTTCTTTCTTCCTTTCTTTCTTTCGAGTACCAGCTGGGGAGGGGCAGAGGTAGACAGAGAGAGAGAATCTCAAGCAGACTCTGTGCTGAGAGTGGAGCCTGATGCCGGGCTTGATCTCAGAACCCTGAGATCATGACCTGATCCGAAATCAAGAGTTAGTCACTTAACTGACTGAGCTACCCAGGTGCCCCTATGTTTTAAAGTTAAATCCATGATCCATTTGGAATTAATGTTTATATATTAAATTTAAGTCATGGTTCATATTTTTGTCTGATGTCCAATTGTTTCATTTTTTTTTTTACAGATTTTATTTATTTATTTGAGAGAGAGAATGAGATAGAGAGAGCATGAGAGGGGGGAGGGTCAGAGGGAGAAGCAGACTCCCCGCTGAGCAGGGAGCCCAATGCGGGACTCGATCCCAGGACTCCAGGATCATGACCTGAGCTGAAGGCAGTTGCTTAACCAACTGAGCCAATTGTTTCATTTATTAAAAAGACTATCCTTCCTGTACTGAATTGCTTTTGAACATTCATAAAAAATCAACTATTATATTGAAAAAACTTTCTTCTATTTTTAGTTTTGGAGCTTTTTATTAGGTTCCTACTTATTTAGGACTTTTATGTTTTCTTTAGAGATTGACCCATTTATTTCTATAGAATATATATATATATATTTTTTAATCTCTGGTAATTCCCTTTATTTTGAAGTCTTCTTTGTCTGATATTGATAGAGCCATACCAGCTGACTTATGATTACTGTTTACATGGTATGTCATTTTATCTTTTTGCTTTTCACTTCTATGTCATTATATTTAAAGTATATACATTATAGAAAACACACTTGTCAATCTCTGCCTTTTTATTGGTGTCAATCTCTGCTTTTTATTTATAAAACACACTAATATTTATAAATGTAAAATATAGTTATATTTACATTTAATATATATTGATATATTTGGGTTTACCATATTGCTATTATTTCCTATTGTTTCTACTTTTTGTTCCTTTTCTGCTATTTACAAACCATTTTCTTTTGTTTTCTCTAGTGACAAGTTAATTATACTTCTTTGTATAAATTTTTAAGATTTATTTATTTATTTATTTGAGGGAGAGAGAGAAAGAGCACAAGCACAAGCAGGAGGCAGAGGCAGAGGGAGAGGCAGACTCCCTGCTGAGAAGGGAGCCCAATGCGGGACTTGATCCCAGGACCCTGGGATCACGACCCAAGCTGAAGGCAGACGCCTAACCGACTGAACCACCCAGGCGTCCTTCTTTGTATAAATTTTTTAAAAATAATTGCTGTATGGATTGCAGTATTCACTATTAACTTATCATGGTCTATTTAGATATTAATATTATGATACTAAAAAACCTTATGATAGAAAAATTGGGTTAAACTCCTCCATTCTATGTGCTGTTTTTGTTTAACTTTCATATATAAATCCCATAATATAATCTTATATTTTATTTAATTACTTGTCTTTCAAAAACAGCCTTTTGCTGAGGCTAAGTCCCTTGGGAGTGTAGTTGAGTGGTGGGAGCTCCCTTCTTCCATCCAGCCTCCACTTGTGGAATGGAGGCTCTACCAAGGACACAGCATCCTAAGAATCTTGGGGCTCTGATTATCCTTGCTTCAGCTCATGCAGTGTTGGTTCCATACTAAGGCATGCAAAATGACATCAGGCTGCTTCCTCCCCAACACCAAGCACTTAGCTTTTAGAGTGAGGATATCACTCTAAAAGAAGCTTACCATTGTGCTCACCCCCGGCTCCAGATCTCTGGCTCAGAAATTTCTCTGGACGAGGAAGCAGGTTATAAAATAGTTAACACCTCATATCAGTGAGATCATATGATACATGACTGAGGGTTGCTGGAGTGGGGGTTGGAGTGGGAGGGATGGGGTGACTGGGTGATAGACACTGGGGAGGGTATGTGCTCTGGTAAGCGCTGTGAATTGTGCAAGACTGTTGAATCTCAGATCTGTACCTCTGAAACAAATAATGCAATATATGTTAAGGAAAAAAAAAAAGAAGAAGAAGAAGGTAGCGGGAGGGGAAGAATGAAGCGGGGGAAATCGGAGGGGTAGACGAACCATGAGAGACGATGGACTCTGAAAAACAAACTGAGGGTTCTAGAGGGGAGGGGGGTGGGAGGATGGGTTAGCCTGGTGGTGGGTATTGAGGAGGGCACATTCTGCATGGAGCACTGGGTGTTATGCACAAACAATGAATCATGGAACACTTCATCTAAAACTAATGATGTAATGTATGGGGATTAACATAAGAATAAAAAAAAATTAAAACTCAAAAAAAAAAAAATAGTTAACACCTAATCTCTTCCCAAAGCAACTAACTTCATTTGCAAGACAATTTGGAGAGGTTTTGCCTAAAGGCTGAACAGTAGATGTTGTTGTGAAAGGCAATGGGAGGAAATTCAAGATACAGGATAAACTGTAAACTGACTAGTTTTCAGGAAAGAACCAGGAAGTAAGAAGCTCCCTTTCCCACCTCCTTTGAATTGTTAACAAATTATACATTGTATTTCCATTAGCATAGGTTTATAATGACTATTTGATTTTTTTTAACATTTTATTTATTTATTTATTTATTTATTTATTTATTTATTTATTTATTTGACAGAGAGACACAGCAAGAGAGGGAACACAAACAGGGGGAGTGGGAGAGGGAGAAGCAGGCATCCCATGGAGCAGGGAGCCGGATGCAGGGCTTGATCCCAGGACCCTGGGATCACAATCTGAGCTGTATTACTTGTCATGTATCAGCACTAAAGTCTGTCTTTATCTCAGGTTCCAGTCAGTGACCTGACAGAGATTTCTTTAAATGATCAGAACCAAGAATGAGAATAATCTCTCCTTTTTTAAAAAGATTTTATTTATTTTATTTGAGAGAGAGAGAGTATGAACGGGGGGGGGGGCAGAGAGAGAGAGGGAGAAGTAGACTCCCTGCTGAGCAGGGAGCCTGATGTGGGGCTCCATCCCAGGACCCCAGGATCAAAACCTGAGCCAAAGGCAGATGCTTAACTGACTGAGCCACCCAGGCGCCTGACTCTCAGTTTTTGCAGCTTGGCTCTGAGTTTGATCACTCCTTTATCACCAAGACAGCTTAAAACAGCCTTAGCTTTCATCTACTGGTTGACCAGAGCCCAGAACCTACATGTCTGTCAGAGGTGAGAGCCAAGGGTTCTCTCCAGTCTTTTCTGATCATGTGTTTGGTTCTGGGCACTACATCTACTTCAGGGAATGAGATGGCCCTTCTGAACCAGTATTCCTCCAAGCAACTTTATTCTGAGCCTTTTTCCCCCAGGTTTTCGGTCTGGCTGATACTTGTCCTATGCACTGGGTTCCTATTTCTATGATAGGTCTTTAATGATATTTCCAGTCTTTTTTTTCTTTTTTTTGAGGGAGAGAGAGCACGAGCAGGGACAGGGGCAGAGGGAGAAGGAGAGAGAGAATCTTAAGCAAGCTCCACACCTGGCACATAGCCCAGTGTGGGGCTTGGTTTCATGACCCTGAGATGGTAACCTGAGTCAAAATCAAGAGTTGGATGCTTAACCGACTGAGCCACCCAGGTACCCCTCCAGTCTTTTCAATGAAAATTGGTCTACTCATGGTTTCCACAATTGCGGTTAATCTAATAATTTATATTTTACCTGGAAAATATATATTTCTTCTTAGGTTTTCAAATTTGTTTCAGTATAGTTGCATGTAGTATTCTCTTACAATTATCATCTTTCCTATATCCATAGTTATATCTTCTGATCCCCAGTATTGCTTATTTTTGGGCTTTTGCTTGTTCCCTCTCTACTTCTATTCCCTCCCACCTTCTCTCATTTCCCCTTTTTTCCTCTTTCTTATTTACATGAAAGTTCAAGGGAGGATTTTTTTATCCCTTTTTCTGTTTTTTAATTTTTGTATTTAATAAATCTCAGCTTTGTTCTCTTTTTATTTATTCCTAGTTTTTAATTATTTTATTTGCATAAAATTTTCATTTTTATTGGTATTTCTTAATAAAAGCATTTAAAGACATGTTTTAAACTTTTTCATTGGCGCAGCTTTCATTGTGTCCAAAGATTCTATTATGAAATTTTTTATTGCTTTCTAGGTAGTTTGTGACTTTTCTTTTTAAGTTCTTCTTTAATTTATGAGTTATCTGGGAATATATTTCTAATTTCATAAATATTGAGTTTTTATTATTAGTTTCTAATTTTTAGATTATAGTCAGAGAATGTGACTTCCTTCCTTCCTCCTCCCTCCCCCCCCTTTTCCTTCTTTCCTTCTTTCCTTCCTTCCTTCCTTCCTTCCTTCCTTCCTTCCTTCCTTCCTCTGCCCTTTAATGGAATGTACCAGACTTCCCACATCAGACCTAGATCTGAGACTAGGATTTATTGTTTATTATCTGAATGGTTTTAGGGAAATCACTTAACTTCCCTAAGACTTAATTTTACCTTAAAATGTAGAGATGATAGGGGCACCTGGGTGGCTAAGTTGGTTAAGCATCTGCCTTTGGCTCAGGTCATGATCCTGGGGTGCTGGGATTGAGCTCTGTATCGGGCCCCCTGCTCAGCTGGGAGCCTGCTTCTCCCTCTCCCTCTATCTGCTGCTCCCCCCCACTGCTTTGTGCTCTCTCCCCGCCCCTCTGTCAAATAGAGATGATAAAAAATGTTTTTCACCATACTACAAGGTGGGTATGCATACCAAATATAACATTACACATAAAAGAACTTTCTAACTAGATAGTGGTCATGCATGCTGACTAAATATCACATACTGATTGGAAATTTGTTGCATGTTGGTGAGACTCACAGAGACGTGGTATGATGAGCACTGGGTGTTATTTTTAACTAATGAATCATTGAACATTATATCAAAAACTAATGATGTACTATACCTTGGCTAATTGAATTTAAATAAAGAAGAAGAGAGACAATCTAAAATGTATACTACTTAAGGGATAAAGAAAAGATGTTGGGTTTATGGAGTGATTGACATTTGCTTTTCCTTCTGCCCAGATTGTTCTTTCCCAGATATTCGTAAGGCTCACTCTCTTACTTCAATCTGGACCCTGTTCATATGTCTCTTCAGAGAGGACCTTTTTTTTTTTTTTTTAAGTAGGCTCTACACCCAGCATGGAGCCCAACATGGGGCTTGAACTCACAACCCTGAGATTAAGACCTGAGCTGAGATCAAGACTCAGACGCTTAACTGACTGAGCCACCCAGGTGCCCCCAGAGGACCTTTTTAACACAAAAGTCTCTTCTGGTCAATTTCTATCACTTTGCCCTGCTTTACATTTTATGATAGTACTTAACCATTTTTTTAAACATATTATATAACCATTCTTTATTGCCTTCTTCATTCACTTTAATGTAAACTCCATGACAGCAAATATTTTTACTTTTTACTCACTGTTGTATTCCCAATGCCTAGTGCCCAACATGTGGGGATCCCTTAATAATTACTAATCAAATGAGTAAGTTCGTACTTGAAAAAACCATCACTAGCTAATGAATAAGTTTAATTTCTCTCAGTTACAGAAATAACTTATTTTTGCCAAGATATGTTAGAAAAAAAGAGAACTAACAGCTTTTAAGAAAGCAGGATTCCTGGAAAAATGAACTTCCATATTAGAAAATTTAAAAAAATAATTAACTGTTTACTTGATGCATATTTGCTATTTTACATATTCACGCACTTCTATGATTTTTGACAGAATTAATTGTTCAAAAATGAACCAAAATTATTTCAAGCTTGCATCTTTGTGAGAATTTTTCCTTTTTCATAATATATATATATATATTTTTTTTCCTGTCATACCATATGTCATGAAGATAACCATTTTTCAGATTTTAGCCATTCTCAGATCACATTCATAATTTTTGGCTATAGCCACATACCTATCACATGTAATTTTAATTTTCATTAATCCTACTTAAACCAACTCTCTCTACTATTTTAAACTTATTCTTGTCCTAAGTACTAATATGCAAAATCTCAAGTTTGATTGTTATAATTTTTAAATATACAGTAAGTTAAATACGTGATTATTAAAACAAAAAACTCATCTATGTGTGCCCAAATTATGCCCAGTGAGGTGGAATTGCTGACAGACTGATGGAAGATAGGGTAATGGATTATAGCAGCAGGTGAACATCCATGCACCAGTGATGCTCTCTGAGGCTTGATTTATTCATGTGAAAAGGGAAAGGATGAAGTGGATGGGCTCTAAGGTCTTGGTGTTCCTCTCATAGTCTTTCTTCTACTAGTGATGATTGGATCCAGGAAGACTTCCCAGGAAACAGTGAAGCTTGTTTCCTGGAACCCCAACTCATACATGAGTAAGGAAATGACTCCACAGGCCATTTCTGAACCCTTACATCCTAGGTAATGAGAAAATAGGGGCTTTATTATGGAATTCCAACCAGATCACATAAGTATGAAGTACATCTGCACATGTAAAATGAAACAGAAATACAAAACAATGAACAATTATTCCTACAACATACCTCATTTCTCTGGAAATTTTCTTATACTTTTTGGGAAGGTTGAATTACCTGGAAGAGCATTTTCCATTTTTTTCCTCCATATTGGAACCACCTGATTTTAGTAAAGTGTTCTCAGCTAGAACTTTCCTGAGGACCATATCCAGATCAAGCAGCCAACAAAGGGCATTTCACATGCCACAAAAACTGTGCTAAATGCTGTTAGGATGCAGGCGCTGTTTCTAAGCTTTCTGCTATATGAGGGGAGATAGGGCCATCCACAAGAACTTCACAATCATTGCCAAGTTCTTCATAGGAATAATAGTATTGAAACCACACATTTGTATACCTTTTTTATTTGATATACTAGGTAAACTGATATACTACTATTGATATATATATCTCTCTATTGTTACAAATGTTAATTAATTTTTGCAACAATTCTGTGTGGAAGATCTGCTGTCACTAAACCCTTTTATAATTTAAGATTTATAGAACACTGGAAGTCCCAAAATAACTATGGGGCAGTCTGGTTCTCATTGGTGTCCTTATGTCCTATGGACATAATTACCTTTATTTCTAGAAAAAAATAATAAAACATAAAATATGAAAATTAGAACTATATTGATAGGGAAAATAAGAGGAAATATCTGAAGTAAAACTGTCCTATGAATCCTAGCTACCTGGTTGTATGGCTGCTACTCAGAGAAAGATGGGCAAGTGGGATTTGGTGCTTCCATTGGTCTCTTAGTTTTCTAATCAATTAGTTGAGCCATTGTGTTTACAAGTTTCAGAAACCTAATAATAACTAGTGTATGCAAATAATTAGAATAAGAATGAAAATAATTTATTAAGTTACATAACAGAGAAGCCCATGGGTAGAGCTGGTCAGGCAGGTTATGTCCTGGCATTCAAATATTATTTTCAGGATTCTCTCTCTCTCTCTCTGTCTCTTTCCCTGTCTGTTTCTCTCTCTCTCTCATACATATACACAGACACACATATTCTCATAAGCAGACCATTTCCATGTAATGCCACCATCAGCTAAAGATTACATAATCCTTTATCTTTAACAAGGCCATTAAAAAGACAGTTTATCTTTTTTAATACATAGATACATATATAGATAAAATTCCTGAAATTCTGTTGCTTCGATCAACATAGAATCTGTGTAACATAGAACACAGTGTAACCCCTTGAACAAAAGGGTTGGTAGGTGTCATCATCTCAACCACACTCATTGAAACTAGGTGAAGGAAGCATCCCCAAAAGAATATCAGAGTGCTTTTGCCAGAAGAAAGGGGAGATATGTGTTGTCAGATAAGGTAAGACAATAAAATATCCAGTAGACAGTGCTCTGCCAGTCACTGAGGGTTGGTAGAATGTCCTCAAGCAGTTACAACTCCAAAGGGGGATCCCAAACCTCAGGAATCATTGAGTAGACCATTGAAAATTACAGAGAATATAGCACTATATTCTATAACTTAGAATTTTTATCTTTGTATCTTTGAGCTTATTTCTTGAAGAGAGCAGTTCCACTCTATAAATGCTCTGTGTGGACCCTGCTGCAAGCTGCCCCCTAGAAAAGGTGCTAAGAGAACAGGGAACAGGCACCAAGGGAAGAACAAGGGTGGCAAGTGTCCTTCAAGGTAGGATGAGTTTTTGCTGCCCTGAAGTTTGGTAATGGAACTCATTGCCAGTGGAACCATTTCAGGAAGAGCCCTTACAGATGGGAACAGCTGTTGGGAGTCTGTGACAGGAGTCACTGCCAAGAGTCATTGCCAAAAAGAGCTGCTGGGAAGCCACTGTGGGAGCAGAGAGAATTGCCACTAGTCTCAGCCCTCTTCATCACACCATTGGAAGTAACCACAGAGATCTAACAAGAGAGTGATTGTCTTTCTCTCTAAATACCATGTATGTATATCTATATCTACATTGGTACATAGATATCGACCTCAGTGTTCTACAAATTTCTATGTATTCCATTTCAGGGTAGAAGATCAACTTTGTTCCTTTCATCACTTTCTTAGTTAATATTTATGTGTGCCCCTCTCTGCAACAGATGAAATAAAAAAAAAAAATTAACTTTGTACTTCTGTTGTGATTGCCATCTAGTGGAGCAAAGAAGTATGTAAATAACTGTTTAGAATACAGTGTAACAGGAATAGTTGTGCAATGTTGTCTGGGGAAGCCCCGGGGCGGGGGGCGGCAAGTGGGGAAGCTGCCTGTGCCTGAAGGACTTAAGTAAGGCTTTACCCAAGAGGACACATTTCATCTGGGTCTTACTGAATACAAGGCCCAGACATTCTAACAGGAGTGGAAACCTGCTTTAGAACTGGAACCAGGCTTCATATTTCAAAGTGTCACCTAAGGAAAGATGGTCATGTACATCACAACGTAAATGAAGAAATAAAGTAACTATCTCTCAAAAATATATAGTTTAAGTGCCAGGAATATTTTGGAAAACATATTTCATGGAGTAAAAGAATATTTTTTTAAAGATTTTATTTATTTATTTGAGAGAGAATGAGAGACAGCATGAGAGGGAAGAGGGTCAGAGGGAGAAGCAGACCCCCCAGCTGAGCAGGGAGCCCGATGTGGGACTCGATCCCAGGACTCCAGGAGCATGACCTGAGCCGAAGGCAGTTGCTTAATCAACGGAGCCACCCAGGCGCCCAAAAGAATATTTCTAATGTCTGATATGTACTGCGTAATACATAGTTTCCTTCCAAAGTTTGATATGACTTATTCCTAGATAATGTGAATTAAAATTAATAAATATAACTGATTTTATCTTTTACTTTTCTAACCCCTATTCCTTCTCACTCACTATCATTTTTCTAGATCGCTTCTCCAGAAGCAGGAAAAACATGGTCTCACTGCCTAATTGTTATCATTTAATAAACTATTATTAAATAATAAAAGGTCTTCAGCATTTAGTGAAAATTATGTCATAGGCATTATACTATTGTAATTTACAGCTATTAAGTTATTTGATCCTCTTTAAAATACTATAAAGATTGTAGCATTAATAATCCCATATTATAGTGAAAAAACTGAGGTTTAGCGACTTTACACCAAGTATCATGATGGGCGACAATGTTACCATCCTAGCCAGGATCTCTAATTTCAGATGATTTCAACACTAAAGTAAAGCAATTGAAAATCAGGGAAAAGCAATTGCTTTAAGGATGTTTGTTTTAAGACCACTATTTTAATACTTTCTTAGCTTGAGAAGAGTAATTTTGTCCACCCCAAATATGTTTCCTGATTTGTAAAATGATGCCAAATGCCTCAGTATTTTGATGTCTCATACCTTCTTTAGCCCAAACATCTAAAGGCAAGACTGAAACTAAGGTTCATGAAGAAATATTTTTAGTGACTCACAAATCAACATAGATCTCAGATAACCAAATACCAACTCATCCTGTAGCAGAACAGGTGAATTCTTGAATGTGGAAACCAGGCCATCTTGGTTGCTAGTTTATAAAAGCCTTTTCAACTGCTTATTAGTTTCTTCCCGTTGATCTTCAGCCTCAAAGTTTTTTTTTAATTTATTTTTTATTTTTTTGATGTAGTGTTCCATGATTCATTATTTGCGTAGCCTCACAAAGTTTTATAAGCTCTATAAGCCTTCCCAAATACTGAGGAAACTCAGTCTTTTTTTTTTTTTTTAAGATTTTATTTATTTATTTGACAGAAAGAAAGCACAAGTAGGCAGAGCGGCAGGCAGAGGGAGAGGGAGAAGCAGGCTCCCCGCTGAGCAGAGAGCCCGATGCGGGGCTTGATCCCAGGACACTGGGATCATGACCTGAGCCGAGGGCAGACTATTAACGACTGAGCCACCCAGGTGCTCTAAGGAAACTCAGTCTTTATTAACATGCAATACAATTAAACGCCATATGATCTCACCTACATGTAGAATCTAAGAAATTGAAATTAAAAAAAAACAAACACAGAAAAAAAGATCAGATTTGTGGTTACTAGTGGTGGGTAGTGGGGAGGGGGGAATCAGATGAAACTGGTCAAAAAGTACAAACTCTCAGGTATGAGATAATAAGTACTAGGGATGTCATGTACGGCACGATGACTATAGTTAACACTGATGTATGGCATATTTGAAAGTTGTTAAGAGAGTAGATCCTAAGAGTTTTCATCACAAGAATAAAACCTTGTTTTCCTTTTACTTATTTTTTTTTTTGTATCTATGTGAGATGATGGATGTTAACTAAATTTACTGTGGTATAATCATTTCAGAATATATGTAAGTCAAATCATGATTCTGTACACTTTTAAACTCATATAGTGTTGTATGTCAATTATCTCTCAATAAAACCAGAAAAAAAGAACTAGTTTTACCAAGTAGCTGATATATGAAGAGTTGATGGGAGATCTGCCTATTAGGTCACGAGCTATAATAATATGACAGTTTATCTGGTTTAATAAATTTCTTATAAAATAATGGCACAAGTGATGTAACAGCTGGTAACTGTCATTCCAACTCCCACTCTTATATTGGGTATTACAGCTTAAAGCTAAACTCTTGAATGCTTCCCAGCTTCCTTATTTAATTGACCACCAACCAACTGTTGGATAGAAATGGTAAGCAGCGGCAGAGTGGTCTAGCAACAAGAATCATGGGAGTTCAAATATGAAAGTTGGAGGTCCTGTCCAGATTTGGCTGACTTGCTTGCTGTATGATATTGCTCAGGCAGAAAGCCTCTCTGGACCTATCATATTCCTAGTCTGCCGTCTGTACCCCTCATGAGATTAAAGTGTGATGATTAAAGTGAAAAGACATTGCAGTTTATAAGGTGTTCATTTTTTCTTTTCTGAATGACCATGAATAACTGCAATTTACCCTTCTTCCTTGATCAGTAGATTCTCTAAAAAGGTATTGTAAAATCATTAATGGTATTAATTATCAGTTGCTGTGTAACAAATTATCACAATCACAACCATCTATTATCTCATATCTTTCTCCAGTTATGTTAGTAAAGTCCTCAGGTACTATTTACCTTGGTCCAGATAACCCACACAAAAGTTATACTTAAGTCAGTTACCACAAGTAACTAAGTGGGCCATTACAAACTACAAAAGCCCAAATTAAATGCATATTCATCTTTGCCAACCACTGATGAAATAAATAGTAAGGCAGTTAGTACACTCTGTTACCGTTAATTAGGTGTATCAAAACTCTGCTGCTCATTGGCACCACCTCCAAGCTTTTGCACTTATGCTGCTGGGCCTGGAGCTGGTAGAGTGTGGGTAGAGGGAAAAACAAACACCTGTAAAACAAAATAAATCCACATGTACCTGAAGGATGCCAAAAATTTGATTTGCTTTTAAGTAAGTTATATTCTCAAACTATATTGAGTTTATCAGTCCAAATCCCAAATTAGAGCTGCAGTAATATCTGACCTTCTGAGACTCCTAAGGTTGGGTTTCAGAGAAGCCAGTTATAGAACTCTGGCTTCTGAAGCTACTTAAGGAGCTCCTTGTGTCTCTACAGCCAAATAGACTTATCTACTGAGAATAGAAATGTGAATATTTTGTAGGAGCCTTTGCTGGCGATTGAACCTTTTGTTAGCATGGGAACTTTGTCAGCACATAATGATAAAAGTTCCTTCCTTGACTAAACTACAAATGTAGGATTGAGCAGACAAAGGGGGTAAAAAAGATAGATAGCATTCCTACCTATTTTTGGACATTCATGCTTTATTTCCTGTGGGTCAGTCTCTGAATGCAACGTACAGTGAGGTTTCATAATATTTAATAAGTGGAAAATCCTCCGAGATTTTGACAGTTGATTGACAGTCCTGGTTTTTGTTGCTTTGAGTTTTCTTTTCCTTTTATTTCTCTAGGAGGTGTTTCAATAGGAAATTAGGAGTGCTGCATTGTAAATTCTTCAATCAGCAGAGCATATTTAAAATAAATACCCCTCAAATGACCTCTTTAACCACAGAAACAAAAATAACTACAAAATCCTCTGTTTGAGGAAAGACCAAAGAAACAAAACCAAACAGGCATTTGGAGAAACTAGAAGAGAAAGAATACTATGTGATTTTTGCACCTAGGACAAGTACTGTCTCGTGAGATATATACATGAATCAAATTTTACTGCAAAGGTGCGATGAAGAAATGGCTGTAACTGGAGAAAGAAAATAAAAAAGGAAACGAGAGACAGGAAAAAGAGAAAAGTCATAATTTTTAGAACTGACAGCAACATCAGCAGGACATAAGTTGTAATGAAAGCAAAAGGAAACAGACTCATTGACAGCAGAAGGAATTCATGAAACATTTATCAGGTACCTGATGTAGCAAAGACATGGGCTAAAATGCTGAGAGTTCTAAAATGATTAAGATCTACTTTTCTTATAACAGCTACATTTCCTGGAGAACTTACTATGCGCCACAATCTTCCACATTCTTTAAAAACATTCTCAACATTTTTGTTTATTTGGTATTATTATTTTCATTTTATCGAAGAGGAAACTGAAGCTCAAAGTGTTTAACATTGTCAAGGACACAACAGTGTTAAAGGATATAGCTAGAATTCAAAAATAGATTTGTTTAATTCTACAATCCATTTTCTCTCCAGTGTACCGTGCAAACTTCTTAAAGTGGGGAATCAGACAAGTTTACAAATATTACAAGAAGTGATCATGGGAATAGCTGGAAAGAAACAGGAAAAAATCCCTAACATGACTAGGATACCTTGATGGCAACACCAGTGTTAGCATATTTGGTTTTCAGTATTATCCTTGTCTTACTGAGGCATAGTCAACAATTGATAGTTATAATGATAATCCCAAGCCATCAGAAAAAGCTGTTTTGTTTTATATACTTTAATTCCTATAGAAGAAAGTATAAGATACATTAGAATTTCCTGTAGAATTTCAACTTCCCACCATCCCACCTACAAACATATCTAAGTTTGTGGCCTTCCCTACTTCTTTTCTCACGTATCAAAGGAAAATTTCCTTCCTCATTCATTACCTAATTCAGTAAATATTTATTGAGTCCATGTCATGGTCTATGCTGGACTCTAGGGAGAAAATGAAGAAAAAGAGAGACAAGATTCCTGTCCATATGGACTCACATTCTAGGAGGGATAGTTAACAGATTATATATATTATATAATATAAATAATATCATATAAATGACAATTATATCTATTTTATATATATTTTTTCATATATATTTATATATGTTTAGATGATTGTTATTTATATCATATATTTATGATACTTAAACAATTAAATTCTAGTTTAAGCAGAAAGAGAATATATTATATTTTATTAGCATTTTGCAGCTTGCCTGGGTGAACCAAGGAGCCAGGCTTAGGGGGCGTGTAGCAAGGACTAACACGCAAGCCACACTATGGCATGGCTTTAGCGGTGATCCTAATGTGCCACCCCTGGAAACCGACACCATAGTTTACAACAGTGATACTGTTTCATCATCACTGTTCCTGAAAAGCAAAATGTTTTGGCTATATCCTTACCTAAAGATGGATTTTTCTGATACTCTTTCATTTTCTGATCTGAAATTTCACACAGGCACATTGACTACAGATTCTAGGTCACATGCCTCTGTCTTAGATGCAAGGGATCCTGGAAAAGTGAGAAATGGCTTCTATCTTGGAGAGATGGGATTCAGAATGTGGGACATTCCACAAATACAAGAAGGCTATCAAAAGATGATGAGCACCCTGGAAAAATATGCACAGCTGTGGCAGGCACTCCTAGCTGCCTCCCCAGTTCACGGTCTCCCCCTTTCCCTCAATAACAACTCCTACTAACCAGACTCGGAGTGCCAGTGGACCCAACTAACAGTACTTCCTGCCTCTCCAAATTCCTTGGAGTAAGGAGTCACCATTTGACGCATTTGGAGCCAGTGAGTAATAGGGAAAGTCTTTGGGGGATTTTAGGAAAAACATTTCCTTTTTTTATACAAATGATGCCCCAGTTCATTTTTCTCTTCTTTTTTTTTTTTTTAAGATTTTATTTATTTATTTGAGAGAGAGAGTGAGAGAGAGCATGAGAGGGGAGAGCGTCAGAGGGAGAAGCAGACCCCCAGCTGAGCAGGGAGCCCGATGCAGGACTCGATCCCAGGACTCCAGGATCATGACCTGAGCCGAAGGCAGTTGCTTAACCAACTGAGCCACCCAGGCGCCCTCTCTTCTTTTTTGAAGCCACGATGACAAGAGATCCCTGAGTCAAATAGAAAATGCGTATCTCTTTTTTGTTAGCCATTGCCAAATTCTATTCTAAAAGGGTTATACCAGTTGTATATCTACCAGAAATGCACCTGAGTGTCTGTTTCCTCATTATCCAGCTAAAAGATGTCACACTTTTTAATTTTCCTTAACTGCATGTGTGAGAAATAGTATCTCAGTGTAGTTTTAATTTGTGTATCAGTAACTATGAGTGAAGGTCAAAATTTTATCCATACTTAAAGGCCATTCTTATACCCTTTTTTAATGATTTTATTTATTTATTTATTTTAGAGAGAGAAAGAGCTCACGAGCAGGGGGAAGGGGCAGAGGGGGAGGCAGAGGGAGAGAGAGAGAGAATCTCAAGCAGACTCTGTGCTGAGCGCAGAGACCGACATGGGGCTTGATTTCACCACCCTGAGATCGTGACCTGACCCAAAATCAAGAGTTGGTGGCTTAACCGACTGTGCCACCCAGGCGCCCCATTCCATCCATTCTTAAGAGTCTTTCATATATCTGGGATAGCAGCTTTATGTTGCCAATATTTTCTTCTAGTGTTTTGAACCTGTTTATGGGTTTTTTTGTTTATTTGCTATGTAGGTTTAAAACTTTTTATTTAGTCACATTTATTAACCTTAAATTTATGGCCTGGATTTTTAATCATATTTAGAGAACTTTTCCCACACCCAGGTTATAAAGAAATTCACCAGTGTTTTTTTTTTAAGTACTTATACTGTTTGATTCTTCCTTTATCCTTTTTTTTCTTTTCTTTTTTTTTTTTTTTAAAGATTTTATTTATTTATTTGAGAGAGAGAGAATGAGAGACAGAGAGCACGAGAGGGAAGAGGGTTAGAGGGAGAAGCAGACCCCCCGCTGAGCAGGGAGCCCGATGCGGGACTCGATTCCGGGACTCCAGGATCATGACCTGAGCCGAAGGCAGTCGCTTAACCAACTGAGCCACCCAGGCGCCCTCCTTTTTTTTCTTTTTTACATTTAGATTTTTGATTCATTTAGAGTTTATTCTTGAGAATCTCCGAGGTATGTATTTAACTTTTTTTTTCAAGCAGCAAAACTATTGTCCAGCACATTTTATTTAAAGAGTATCTCCCCCCTCCCTGCAGTAATATGCGATGCCACCTTTATCTTATGCTAAATATTCATATGCACTTGGATCTATTTCTGGACTTTATATATTCTGCTTCTCTATTACTGCTCTGGCCCTACATTGTTTTAGTTACAGATATATTACAATATATTTTAATGTTTAGTAAGGTGACATTCCCTCAGAGTTTTCCATTTTGGTTTTGTCTTGGTTTGCAAATTTTTTTCGTATGAACTTTAGTATTAACTTGTCAAGCTCCATAAAATCTTGTAGGTATTTTTATTGGGATTGCATCACCTTTAGAAATCATTTAGGAAGAACTGACATCTTTACAATGTTGAGTCATCCTATCCAAGAACAGAAATCTTTCCATTTCTTTAAATATACCTTTGTATCTTTCAGGAGTGGTTTAAAATTTTTCTTTAAAAAATTTTTCTTTTGCATATTTTTTGTTAATTTTGTTCTTAAGTATTTAATCTTCTTTGTTGCTATTGAAAGAGGGATTTTTCTCCCTGTCATTATGTCCTATTATTTGAATGTATAAAGGTAAATAATTTCTGTATATTAATTTTTATCGAACTGAATACCTTACTAAATTTTTTTTTTTTAAAGATTTTATTTATTTATTTGACAGAGAAAGACACAGCGAGAGAGGGAACACTAACAGGGGAGTGGGGGAGGGAGAAGCAGACTCCCTGCCGAGCAGGGAGCCCGATGTGGGACTCGATCCAGGGACTCCAGGATCATGACCTGAGCCGAAGGCAGTCGCTTAACCAACTGAGCCACCCAGGCGCCCCCTTACTAAAATTTTTAAGTTTTATTATTGATATGTTAGGGTTTTCTAGGCAAACAAAAATTTCATCTGCAAATAGGGATAGTTTTAGGTCCTTTAAACCCATTTTTATGTCTCTAATTGATTTCTCTTGTCTTTTTGCATCGGCTAATAGCCACAGTACAAGGTAGAATGGGGTCAAGATTGTGGGCATTTTTGCCTTGTTCTTAATCTGAGTGGAAATATCTCTAGGGTTTATTTATTAAGTTTAACTTGGTTTTATATATTTTATCATGTTAAGAGAGTATCCATCAAGTCCTTTTTTCTTTTTTTTTTTGTTGTTGTTGTTAGAAATGGGTCTTGATTTCTGTCAAAGGATTTTTCAACATGTATGGAGATAATCGCATGTTTTATTCCTTAGATTTATTAATAGGGTGTATTATGTTAATGGTTTTCTAATACTGAACAATCCTGCATTCATGTAATAAATTCCACTTGATCATGGCATGCTATTTCTTTCACGTGGTGTTTTATCCTCTGCTAATATTTTATTAAATATTTTGTGTCAATATTCATAAGTGGTATTGGTTTATAATTTTTTGTACTATCAGGTTCAGTTATATCTGTTACATAAAAATAATTAGGAAGTTTTCCTTCACCTTTAGTGCTCTGGAACAATTTATGGAGTATTGTGACTACCTCTGGTCTTAGAGCAGCATTTCTTAGAATTCGTTTGTGAAGCCATCTGCCTATGCTTCTGTGGGATAGTTGCTTGATACCTTTTCAGTTTCCTCTACTAAAATTAGTCGGCTTAAGTTTCCATTTTCAAACACTGTTGCTTTTGTTAATCTGTATTTCACTAGTTATTCAGTTTATGTAGATTTTCAAATATATTTGCATAGAACCCTGCAAACTGGCCTCTTGTACTTTCTAAAAGTTTCTCCATATCACTCTTAGCCTTTTATTTCTTATTTTGTACATTTGTGCTTCACCTTTTGCTTCTTGTTCAAATTTTCTTGTAGTTTGTCTATTTTGTTAATCTCAAAATTCTATCTAAACTATTTCTTTTCTCTACCTCGAATATTTTGCTTTATCTAAATTATGATTTCCCTTTAATGCTTTCTTTTCATTTACTTTGTTTTTTTAAGCTTGAAATTTTATTTTATTTTAATTCTTTGATTTAATTGATAGAAGTATGTAGAACTATGAATTTTCCTCTGCTGCTGTTTTAAATGTATCCCATAGATTTTGATATTTGGTATTTTGTTATTATTTCAGATTTTATTTCCTCTTTTACCCAGAGCTATTTAGTAGAAAATTTTATTAATTTTAGGTGAAAGGGTCTTCAAAATTTTTTAAAAATAATTTCTAGTTTTATTGCATGGTGGTTAGAAAATATTGTTTATAATATTTCTACATTATAGAATTTACAGACGTTGACTTTGTAACCTAATATATGATCAGTATTTTGTAAACATTCAATCAATATATTTTGCTCCAATGGTATATTTAGAAGATCTATTCTCTAGTATCAGGATATAACATTTGATATATATCCATAAAATCTACACGATTGTCTATATTGTTTAGATCTTTAACATCAATACTTATTTTGTTCACTTTATCTGTAGCATACTGAGAATGACATGTTAAAATTTGGTATCATTAGCTATATCTGTTTTTTTGCATCTTGACTACATTTTTTTTTTACTACTTTTTGCTTTATAAAGGTGGTTTCTGTTATTTGTTGCATAGATATTCATAATGTCATATGTTTTTTGTGACTTTTGACTCAACAATTAAACGTGCCCTTCTATGCATGAATTTATTCTGGTATAAATAAACAACTAAGAAGAAAAGATTACACTTACAATTTTCCAATTAATAAATTTAAAAGGAAATGTAGAAATAGAATCGCTGCTGGGTACATATCATAGTAACAATTTTTGTAGGCAGGATACACCATTGAATATTAAAATTAGCGAGTAAAAATTTCAGAGTAAATAGAATTTGCATAGTTTCAAAGTTATCTCTCTCAAGATACTTACATTAAATACAAAGGAAAATACAGTAACTTTACAGAGGAGAAACTCAGCAGACACCATCTGAATCAAGTAAATAAGGATAACATCACCAGTAATAAGACATGATGACATAAATCCCTTGATAAGAAGAAAGGCACAGTACCATTTTTTATGAGATTCTTGCCAAAAACTCACGACCTCATTTCAATCATGAGAAAACATAAGACCAATCCAAGTTAAGGGACAAGCTACAAAATAACTGATCAGTACTCTTCAAAAGTGTCAAGATCATAAAGACAAAAAAAAAAAAGAAAGAAAGAAAGAAAGAAAGAAAGAAAGACTAAAATTTTTACAACTAAATGCACTGTGAAACACTGGTTAGTATCCTGGAGCAGGAAAAGGACATTAGTGGAAAAAAAATGGTGGAATTCAAATAAAGTCTGTAGTTTAGTTAATAACACATTTCCAATGTTAATTATCTGTTCTTGTTAATTTTACCATGGTTATATAAAATATTAACATTAGAGAAAGCACTTTGAGGGATAAAAGGCAACTATTTGTATTTTTTTAATTAAAAGACTTTTTTTAACAACAGTTTTAGGTTTATCAAAAAAATGAGCAAGTGGTAGAGAGGCTTCTCATATACTTCTCTTCCTCTCTGCCACAATTTCCCCTGTTAACTTGCATAAGTGTGGTACATTTGATATAATTAATGAACTGATATTGATGCATTACTATTAACTAAAGTCCATATTCTACATTAACTTTTGCTTTTCGTGTTGTACAGCTTGTAGGTTTCGACAAATACATAACGTAATGCACCCACCATTACAGTATCATACAGAATAATTTCACTGCTTTAAAAATCCCCTGTTCTCCACCTATTCATCCCTCCCTCTCCTCCATTCCCTGTCCTCTGGAAACCACTGATCCTTTTAGTGTCTCTGCAGTTTTGCCTTTTTAGGATATCATATCGTTTCGATCATACAGTATGTAGTCTTTCAGACTGGTTTCTTTCACTTAACAACAAACATCTAAGTCTCTTCATTGTCTTTTTGTGTCTTATTACCTCATTTCTTTTTATCCTGAATCATATCCTGTGGTATGGATATATCACAGTTTGTTTATCCATTCACTTATTGAAGAACATTTCTATTGCTTCCAATTTTTGGCAACTCTGAGTAAAATCTCTATAAACATTGGTGTGCAGGTGCTTCTGTGGACATAGGTTTTCATCTCAGTTGGGTAAATATCTAGGAGCTTTATTCCTTGACTGTATGGTACAAGTATGTTTAGTTGTGTAAGAACACATTCCCACCAGCAATGAACGAGAATTCCTGTTGTTCTACAACCGCACCAGCATTCAGTATTGTTAGTGATTTGGATTTTAGCTCTTCTAATAGTTACATAGTATTATCTTACTGTTTTAGTTTGCAATCTCTAATGACCTATGATGTTTAGCATTTTTTATATGCTTTTTTTGCTATCTATATGTCTTGTTTGTCAATCTATGAGACGTCTGTGAATCTCTCCAGATCTTTTGCCCAATTATTAATTACTTTTACTTTTTTTTACTTTTAATTACTTTTAAGTGAGTTGTTTACTTTTTTTATTATTGAGTTTTAAATGTTCTTTGTGTATTTTAGATACAAGTCCTTAATCAGATACATGTTAAGCACATATTTTCTCCCAGTCTGTGGCTTGTTTTTACCTTATCTTTTGAAGGTGAATATTTATTTATTTAATTTTTTAAAAGATTTTATTTATTTATTTGACAGAGAGAAGAGAGTACAAATAGGGGAAGCAGCAGGCAGAGGGAGAGAGAGAAGCAGACTCCCTGCTGAGCAGGGAGCCTGATGTGGGGCTCGATCCCAGGACCCTGGGATCATGACCCGAGACAAAGGCAGACGCTTAACTGACTGAGCCACCAAGGCACCCCTGAAGATGAATATTTAAATAAAGAATAAAAATCAGCAAAGTTATCAAATGTTGCCCTCTTTGGCTACACTGTGTACATAGATACATGTCACTGTAAATATTCTGATTTTATTTTAAGTGGGGTTAGATATTTTTACAGAGCCATCATCAACAGAGTATTTTTGTTCCCTGGGAAAGAACTTAATTTAGCTTCAGGATGTAATTCAAGAAAATGCTACATCCAAAGTTATATAACAGACAATTTTTCTGTTTACTTTGGCCTTTGGTTATAAAAGACTGGGAATGATGTCATTGTTATGGACTTTTCAGTAGGAATTATGGCAAATGTTGTAACTGAGAATGAATCTCTTCTATTATCCAAAGCTTGGTGATGCCCAGTTTATCTTTTCCCCAAGATCCAGGCCATGTTTTCTGTCTGGCTCAGAATGACTTCAGCTAGCCCAAAGAAGTCATCTGCTCACTAGCTGCAGCACATCACAGGTCTTTTTAAAGACATAAAATGTACTTGGGGCCCTACATTTCCATTGTTGGATGCAGGAGTCTTGCGACTACATCAGTAATTTAAAGAAGTTGGCATTTCAAACACATAATTTCCGTGAGCACTGGGTGCTGGAGGGAGGCATGGAAAAATTTCCCCTGTCAACGGGTTAGCTCAGATGAATAAGATTTCATAACAGCCAAATACAGGCTTTGTTCAACACCGTTTATATTTTTGTTTAAAAACAGTTTCAGTCAGATTCCAGTAGAATCTGATTTGGGGGTAAAGAGTTTCTCTAAGTAGTCTTAACAGTCTGGGTTTGTTCTGAGGCTCTGAGCCATTCCGCAAGATAGCTCTGTAGATAGGCTCCAGCCTCAGGGGTTGGATTTCAGGCTGGCGGTTATAGGAGTTCCAAACTTATTTCCTAGATATGAGAATTTGAGATTATCAAAAGGGCCTCTTCTATGCTGTAAATCATGATTTAACAAGCTATTTGCTTATACTAAATACAGTTTGTATTTTTCAATACTTAGATGTACCCAAAAACGTTCTAGGTGCTGGAGCAGAATGGAGTGGTGAATTTATTTCGAACCTTAAGAAGGCTGTTTGGGAGGTAATATGAATAAAAGTCTGTAATTAGCCTGCCGGAGGTTCTGCTATTTCAGATGCTTGCTAGGTATGTGACTTTCATCAAGTCATGAATATTTTTAAGCTTCAGTTTTCTTTTATTTAAAATGAGATAACAGGGGTGCCTAGTTGACTCCATAGGTAGAGCATGTGATTCTTGATCTCAGGGTCATGAGTTTGAGCCCAACACTGGGTATAGAGATTAATTTTAAAAAAATAAGATAATATACAGTAATATTATTGATAATTATATTATTAATATGATAGTAATATAATTATAGAATGTTAATAATTATGTAATTATTAGAATTATTATATTATAATTTAATGATTATATAGTAATATATAAAATAAAATGAGGGCAATAACCCTCATGAGGTCTCCATAAATATTAAATAATAATGTTTATAAAATTTATAAATAATAAATAATATTTGTAAAGCATTTAGTACAGTGTGTAGCACACATCTGAAGGGGAGCAGAATATGCCCTCCAAAATATGCCACTTTGGCATATTGAGTACTTTGAATTATAGTTACTTAAGAAACAGCCAGTGCAAGAAGGACGCCCTGACCCTCCTTTGTGCACCTGAGGACAGGAAATAAATCTTCCGTGTGAAAGTACCCTTTAGGGGGGTAGAAGGCATCCTTATCACCAGAGATAGGGAATTTAGGTCCAAGAGATATGTATAAACAAACCTGTTTCTTCTTCACTAATTTACTACCCCATGTGCAAATGTCTTTGTTTTGTGAATTCTTCACAGATTTATTGTTTCCTTGTCTAAAAGGTATAAAAGATGCCTGCTTTGGTCACTTCTTTGAGTCTCATATTTTTATGGGCTCCTATACATATAAAATTAAATTTGTTTTCCTCCTGTTAATCTGTCTCATGCCAATTTAATTATTAGACCAGCCAAAGAATCTAGAAGGGAAGAAGGGAAAAGTTATTCTCCCCTATGGACCCAACGCTCAATAAAATTTAGCCATTATTATGATGGAGATTACAGTTTTGTTGAAACAATAATAAACATAGTTGTTAAATAAGAAACACCTGTTACCTGCCAAAAGATATGATAAAGGTGATTATTTCTGTAAGACTTCAAAGGAGGAAAGAAGACTTGGCTACGCAGAAGGCTGGCCAGAAGTTCCTTGTGCATGCGATGATGTCTCATTCACGCTTCTCTCCTGCTATATCAGGGCACTTAGCATAGAAAATGTGCTCAAGGAACCTTGGGCCTTGGTGTGCCTTAGGATTTGAGTTAGGAATCCCAGAGATAGGATTTGTAGGTAAGATGAGAGGTTAACAATCTTGGAGCAGAGACCAAGCAGAGATGCAAAGACAGAAATGAGAGCCCCCCAGGTGCCGTGATTATGTGAGCGGTCAGAGGTAGCCCGGGAAGAGATGGCAAGCCCCTGGGCAGGCATAAGCACGTGGATGGGTAGTAGGAACTAATTTTAAGGGCATTGGGTTGTTAATGAAAGCAACTGAGCAGGGAAGCAATGTCAATAAAAGAATAGTTACAAAGAGTAAGGGCTATAGGGAAAACCTATTATTCATTTGTGAGATAATGAGAACTTAAACTCCAGAGGTCAAAAGGAGATTGGAAAGGGGAACACTTTCAATACTGCAGGTTATTTACAGATACGATTTCATTTAAACTTCAGTGAGATAGGCCTCATTTTCATTTTACAGGGGAGGAAACTGAGGCTCAGAGAGACGATTAGTATGCCATGGAACCAGAATTCAAAGCCAGGTGATCCAGGTTCCAAGCCATGATCTTTTTGATAGGCTTTGATAATTGATTGACTATGAAATATCTGGGGAGAAATTGAAGATAATTTCAAATTGATTGCCTATGTTTGGGAAAATGCTAACATTATTAAGAGGAGGGAACCAGTTTGCAAAATAGAATGAATTTAGCTTTCAATATATTGAATTTGAGGCAATAGTGAGGAACACAAGTGCGAAAGTGCATGAAATAATTAGAGATATGTGTTTGGAGTTTAGAGAAAAATCAGGGCTAAAGAAGAATGTTGACAAGTCAATTGAAACAATGGTAGTGCATGATATGTCCTTGGCACAAAAAAGTAAGGCCTTAGAAGAGTCAGGAAAATTCTAAGATGAGGTTTAGAAATTGGAGCCAGTGACAGGGACAAAAGATGGAATGAAAAAGTAACAAATAAGATAAGGAATGTGCAAGTCATATATACATTTTTTGAAAGTAGGGTCTATCAAGTGCCACAGAGCTGAGTTTCAGGTATATATTTGTATAGGTAATGTGTAGCTAGAAAGAAGGAGATGATGAATGGAAGAGGCAGGTGACATAGGAGAAATAGACAAGTCTGGGATTGAGAAGATCTGGGTTACAGCACCAGCTCTGTTATTCTGTGACCTTTGTAAAGTCACTAAACATCTCAAGGACCCAATTTACACATTTGTGAAATGAGAGTTTTAGTCAAGATGATTTCCAAAGGTCACTCTGTGTTGAAATTCTAAGCTAAAAAGGAATGTTTCAAAATATATAGACAAGGTTGGGTACACAATTTTATAATTCATTTATTCATTCAACATCTACGTCTGTGTAATTTATTATGTCTATGTCTATGTATGTGTAGTGAGAGTGGGGGGGGAATATGGTGTCTAGTATAAAGTTAGAGAACTTAAGAGATGCTCACATATAACTACAAGGTAGAAAGTCCATATGTTACAGAAAGAATTAGGAGGCTATGGATGCTCAAAGAGAAAGGGAGAAGATGTTTCCAACGGTGTGGATTTGGGAGGATCTCCCAAAGAGTTCTTCCATTGTAGACCCAGGACAGATTAAGCTGAGAAGCAATTCATCAATTAGAACAGTGGTGTCCTTTGGTCCTTCTGTTGGATGTCACTATTTAAAGCAAGGCGAACTTTGGCCTGGTGACCAGCCAAGGAGGCAAGAATTGAGCAAGTCCTGGGCCCAATCCTAGCTCTTCTTACGATGTTTCATCTCTGTTAGACAAAGCTTTTAACCTCCCAGCTACAGTTCCTACATTTATAAAATGAGGATACTGTTAAACCTATTTTATGAGTTGCTGTAGGGAATTAATGAGATAACACATTTAAGTTATTAATGATCTGGCCATTATACTAAGTGCTTGAAAATGTAAGCTATTATTCTTTTCCTGAAGAGCAGATATTATTAGAGCATCTTTGAGGGGTCCCATTATGGTGGGACACTGAACTAGATATAAGACTAGGTTTGATTTCTGGCTTTAGTTAGTTGCTTTACTTTGTGGACTGGCTGTGTTGGAGCACCCCTTTAATCCTTAGCCAGGTCCTTTACAACTCTGCCTCACCCTTCCTTCCTGCTTGCACTGAGCTTAAAGATCAGCTAGTGGTTAACGCTGAGGTTCTTCTCAGTTCTTTTCTGAGCATGCATCCTGTCCCGAGCATGTGCGTGGCTTTCTAAATTCCCTAATACACATGATGACTTTTGAATACTGATTCCCCAAAGCAACTCCTCTCTCCCTGGCTTTTCCTCCCTGGCTTTAGACGGTCTCTTGCATGTCCTGACCGTCATTCTTTGCCCTAAGTGGCTGAGGTTTTTCTGATCATCTTACAATGTTTTCAAGCAATGCCTACCATTTTTCTGGCCTGAGTGGAGCTCCAGTTAGGGAAAACAGATGAGCACTTTGCATTAGTTTTTCAGGTAGCCCCTAGAGAGGTTAGTACACATAAACACACTCACTTGCAAATAATGTCTCCTCTATTCCTTCCAGAGCCAAGGACCATGTCCTACAATGGCATGTGGAATACCACAGATGCCAGGAAGGCAGCTGGGCCAAAGGCAAGTAAAAACCCCACGAAGTTTTCCTACCATTAAGTTGCCTTTTTTCTTGATTCTGCATTCACTTGGTTGCTGTAAACTTGTTTTCTAGAGTTCTGACAAAGTTGGTTCTGACTTTCTGGTTGTTTTTTTCTAAGTTTCTATGGACGGACAGAAGTTTGGAACTGCCTAATTGCCATCTTCCTGTCATCACTCCCCTAGTTACTTAACACTGGACAAGTCACAACCTCCCTGTTACCTGTTTCTTCCCTAAACAAAACTACTCAGAAAATGCCTGAGGGCTGTTGTAAGGAGCAAATACGGGAATGTGGAAGACTTTTACAAAATATAATGCACATGAAACCTTATTTTAGAAAGTAGGTGACTTGTTTTGTGAGCCACATCACAGTTACATCAGAAGGACTGTTTTAAATGGTGGGAAAAAAAGTTTAACTTCATATATATTTCCTGATCTTCATTTCTACCTACAAAAATATAACATTTCTTTTACCAGGAGCCCCTGTAGTCCTCTAGCATAAAAAATACTTGCTTTTATTTCAACATTTTATTGAACCTTTTCATATTACACAATTTGCTGAAAACATTTAAAATACTAGACAAAAACAACTTAAAAACACACACAAACACCTCTTGTAGCTGAGGTAATATTGTGTAAGACTCATAGTATCACAAGTTTTTGTTACTCTGCTATACAACTTGGTATCTCATTAATGATACTCAGGGACTCAAAAGAAAGACATTACACAACCAGTTTATATTAGAGAGAGCAAGAGAACTGTGCAATTATTTGAAAGAGAAGAGAAAATAGAGATGCCAAAGTATCACTCAAATTCTAATGCAATGTGAGTTGCCACCAAGGGGATTTTATTTGCTTACATATTATTGAAAATAATTAATTCAAACCTGTCTTTTTACGAGCTGGCAGAGTAGTCTTTCATGTTCCAAAAGCTCAAGCAATCAAACTTGAGGGCAAATATCCTCCACAATCTCCAGTTGCAAAGAACAAAAGCAGTGTGTTTTATTTTCTGAGCAGGTATATGAATACACAGAAATATTGAAGCATTCGTGCCGAGTCAGTGAAGTGAATGCTTTGGGCAGTTGTAACAAAGCCTGTACTAAAAAGACAGCTGTGAGTAGTCCGGCATGTTTGCAAAAGTGAGCGAGATTTCTTCACTCTCCAGTTGTTTCTGAAAACATTGGCTGAGTTATCAGATCCCCCAAACCTTGGTCATTTTGAAATCAGTTTGTTTTTACTGTTTCATATATATAACATCTAGTGCTGGGAGTTTGGAGGCTTCAATAAATTTTAAAATCCTAGGGGTTATATTTTCAAGGGCTCATAAATAGAGAAGGGTAGCTCAGGGAAAAGAAATTTATGTGCAAATGTACTAAATCAATTCATAAATTCACTTAACATACTTAGTATTTACCAGGTTTTTCAGTTTTTAACTCAATCACTTTCATACTGACTCAGATGAAAGAAATCCTACAATGTAGGGGCGCCTGGGTGGCTCAGTCATTAAGTGTCTGCCTTTGGCTCAGGTCATGATCCCAGGGTCCTGGGATCGAGCCCCACATCGAGCCCCACATCGGGCTCCCTGCTCCGCAGGAAGCCTGCTTCTCCTCTCCCATTCCCCCTGCTTGTATTCCCTCTCTCGCTGTGTCTCTCTCTGTCAAATAAATAAATAAAATCTTTAAAAAAAAAAAAAAAAAAAGAAATCCTACAATGTAAAGCGACAAATCACACTTCAGCCCCATGGCCAAAAGCTGGCTTATGTAAGGGGACCATTGGGCCTGTGGAACATTTTAATAGAATCTTATTCATGATACTATTAATCATACTGAATTAAAAATATTCTGAGCTATTATCACCTTAAAAAACGTAGCCAATGGATATTTGACTTTGGCACATATATGCTAAGGAACTAGAGCAATTTTTAAAAGGGAGAGTGTGCCTAATATGCATTACACTTATTTCTTTCTAAATTCATTTAAGTATATTTGGCCAGCATCTAAGTTCTTGAATTTTAAGGATTTTTATACTTCAACTAATTTGGAATGGCAGTAAAGAATAATTAGTATTTTACTTGCCACACTCCAATTTTAATATTAATTTGTATTCTGTCTCTGAAGAGACAAAAGACCAACCTTACTTGTGTGTGGTTCAGACTATCCATCTTGTAATGATTCTATAATGAGACAGATTTATATAACTGAATCTTTACACTAATTTTTGTCAAAAATCTTGAAATAACTGATTTTTAACTACATGATGGATCTCATGGATTTTCATTAGTAAATACTTGATTCCATTCAGATGCTGTTTTTCTAGAAATTTTCTGAAACTTGAAATTTTCTGAAGTTTACTCTTATTTGAAACAATCTTTGATTATAATAAAAATGATTGGAAGTTGGACAGATTATAAACATCTAAAAATTTACTTAGCAGTTCAAAAGCATTGAAAACAATTTATGGGTAGGGCAAAGTAAATCATGATCTAAAAGATTAACCAGAAAATACATGTGACCAGTGGTGTTTAATTTTATTTTCCCCTCTTTGTGGAATTTAAAAATGGAAAACATGTGTATTTTAGTGATTTTTAAAAACCACAAACATACCACACGAGATCATAGACAGAGTTGCTATTTACGTATGGTTTGACACCTTTTAGATACCATTTTTTGGTTCTAAAACTATTAATCACAAAAAGTGACTGTTTCGCTGACATTTAGCAAGTAAATCTCAGTTTTAGGTTGGACAGCACTAGTGCAAAATCACTGCACTTCAGTGTGCTAAATGGTTTGTAACAAAACTGTGATCACTCCTGTGAGGAAATGAAATTCTAGTTATGTTTAATGATGGAGCAGTCAAATGCTTATTATTTTATTATACAAAGAACCTCACCCACCAACTTCAACTTAGGAACAGGCAGAATTTTTTTTTTTAAACAAACTGACAACCATGTTTTTGCTTATTATTTTTGAGATTTACTTCTTTTCCTCATCCATAAAAAGCAAGGACAAACTTCCTTTACGGTTTTTATTTTTTTCTTCATTATTCATTCAAACAAGTTTAAATAAAAGGTGATAAGGATAAACTTGTTTTTCCCTTTATGTATATCTAGTTTGGAGAATGAAACTATAAACAAAAACTAGAAGAAAATAAAAACTGAAGCCATTATTTAATGACTATATGGAAGGCGAGAGGCACATATTTTCACGTGAATTTCAATTTGTGTCTCCTCTAAGACAAGTCGTTCAGAAATATAAGGCAAGTCACATTCCTTTCAGGACACAATTTGTAAATGTGGAAATAGTAATAGTTGTCATGATTATTTTCTATTCTATATAAGGAGTGGCTGGCTCTAAAGACAGCCTGATGATTCACGTATCTAGGTAAGCAAATCAAGCTTTATAAACATATGACGAATTTTCAGTTGCTGGCATTGAAATGCTGGGTTTGGATATGGACAAATATGCTGTTTACTTTAAATCTTTTGGGTACCTTGTCTTTTAATGTTTTGTTCTGATATTCAAGCAGAAAGTACATGACTTCATCTTATGGAATAAGCTGATCTCAGAGTGGAAAATTTGTAGAGATGGAGGAAATTTTGAGTTTCGTGTGTGTACATAAATGGCTTTATATAATAAATATACAGCCATTAAAACGTTATACAGGGACAATGCAATTTAAAACTCTTCAAGTCCTGCTTACACATGGCCAAATCTAGTCCTTCTCATCTTTATCACTGATGACATAGCTGATTTACTTAAACTATACTGATACTATATATACTATATGAAGGATGATATAGCAGTATCAATCTAGAAGGTGAAATAAACTTCTAACAAATATTAGTCAGATGGAATAAATTCAGCTCTGTGAAATTCTGTTTTATGTTTGCTGACAAATTTTTCCTTCTGCCCAGGGTCATTTTTAGCATGAGTGCTACACTAGCTAGAATTCAATGTGTGAGTGTTTCTTTCATGGAGGTTTCAAGTTTGGAACCCTTTTCATCCAAAATATGTACCTATGCCTTTTAAAAAATGAAGAGTCAATATAATCAGCATGGGCTTTTTCTACCAGTTTTGCTTTCTAATCCATTTTCCCCCCAGTATTTCACTTTTATCCCTCATAATTTCATAACAAAGTATCCAGATTATGTCTTTTAGACTAACCAGGAACTTAAACCTCAAACACTATTCTGAAGAAGGGTGGAGTAAATAATTCTAGTAATCTGTAGAACAGCTGCATGCAGTGTGTACTGTATTATAACAGCACCAAACCCCTTATAAAAACCGAGCACTCCTTCCTCCTGCCTTATGGTATTGATACAGTCTCTCATTCCCTCGTACTGTGTGTTAATGGGAAGCACTTCATAGCCAAGGTCTGTATTGTCAATGATTGTGCGTGTTCCTTGAATGTGAAGGCGGTGCAGAACTGTTTCCAATGGGTAAAGTATAACATCAGAGCAAAGACTGGCAGCAAAGTTAGCAATAAGTTCTGGAAAATAAGCATCCAACATACTCTGCACCGGACTAGTGCTCTCAGCTAGACGGCTACTGTAAGTCTTTCTCTTTAGAATTAGGAGGACAAACTTCTGAATGACTGAGCTGATGATGTAATGAAGAACCCCATGCAGCACTGTAGGGAAGATCAAGGAAAGAAGTGGGAGCAGTCGTTTGCTGTGAGGCACTCCGAGGCCAATCACTCTTCCAATTCCTTCTTTTACACATTCCAAAATTCCAGTGTTATCGCGGATGATCTCACTCTGAAATAAAAATGATGAAACAGGTAAAAGTTAACACTTGCTTACCGTGCCCAAAGAAAGCACTCTTTTTAGGTCCCTTTTAAATCCTAATTTAGTTCTACTGAGAGAAAGTATCAATGGCTTGCACACTTCAAATGTTATCTAGGCATTAGATTCCTTTTTTTTTTTTTTTAAGATTTTATTTATTTGAGAGAGAGAGCACGAGATGGGGGGAGGGTCAGAGAAGAAGCAGACTCCCTGCTGAGCAGGGAGCCGGAAGCGGAACTCGATCCTGGGACTCCAGGATCATGACCTGAGTGCCCCTAGATTCTTTTTTTTTTTTAAAGATTTTATTTATTTATTCATGAGAGACAGAGAGAGAGAGAGAGAGAGAGAGAGAGGCAGAGGGAGAAGCAGGCTCCCAAGGAGCAGGAAGCCCGATGCGGGACTCGATCCCAGGACCCTGGGATCATGACCTGAGCCGAAGGCAGACGCTTAACCATCTGAGCCACCCAGGCGCCCCCTTAGATTCTTTTTTTTAAATGAAATTTCCTAACAGACAGCAGTGAAGCTAGGAGCTATTCTTACTGGGAAGGGAAATGGGGGAAGATGTGGACAGGACACACCCGGTTCCCCTACCCTCAAGAAGCTCCTTAGAACTCATTTTGAAAAGCAACAGCTACTGGACACCTAAAGAGGTTGTACAGTGCTGAGAGTTTTTTTTTTTTTTAAAGATTTTATTTATTTATTTGACAGAGACAGAGACAGCGAGAGCAGGAACACAAGCAGGGGGAGTGGGAGAGGGAGAAGCAGGCTTCCTGCTGAGCCGGGAGCCCGATGCGGAACTCGATCCCAGGACTCTGGGATTATGACCTGAGCCGAAGGCAGTCGCTTAACCAACTGAGCCACCCAGGCGCCCAGTGCTGAGAGTTCTTAAGCACAGGTTTAAACCCTGCCTCCACCAATTACTTACTGGCTATGTGACCTTGGGCAAGTTACTTCTCCTAAGAGTCAGTTTACCATTCTATAAAAATGGGATTAGTCCCACCTACCTTTTATGCACAGGGTTGCTGCAAGTATTACATGAAAACAGGCCTGGCTTCCAGAGACACTCACTCAATGTTAGTCATTATCATCTACAATATACCTGCCTTTTTTTACAACTGACATTAGGGACTATGAGTCAACACAGATTCTTGATCAGCAAAAGGATATAAACATTGCAACTCGAGAGCAATGGCATGAGTGTGGAGAGTGACTTTAAAATGCAGGAACTAGATCATGGATTTTTAATGAAGACAACAGATCATCAGTAAGCTCATTTTTAAGAGCTTCAGGAGTTGTCCTACAGGAGATCTATAAATAAATGTGTATTTTTCAAGGGAAAAAGTGTTCTCGGAAATCTGAGTTCCCAGAGGGGGAGAAAAACCACTGAACATGAACGAAGTAGGAAGAAAGAAGATAACGTAGTAAGCTGAGTGTGTGCTAAAGAAAGGAGAATGGCCTATCAGTGGGGAGAAACAGACAAATCTCAGATACTTGCTGCATTTACAACTAAGAAGGCATATGACTGACTGGTTATGAAGGATGAAAGAAACATAAAAATCAAGACTTTCCTAAAAATCAGAACTAAACTTTTGAGTCTTTGGGGGCAGATATCAATAGTAGCACTAACAGAAAAGGAGAAGCAGCTCAAAAGGAAGCTAATTTTCAGGGTAATAAGATGAGACTGTTATATGAGTTGAGTTTGAGGGGAAGATGATTTAATTCACATAGAGATGAGAGTTAAAATGATTCACAAGAGTAAATGAGTTCTTCAGGATGGTTAATATAGGATAAAAAGCAGAGCGGGCCAAGGATTACACCTTGGAGGACAGCGGAAGAGATGGCAAAGAGGTTATTAAAAGAAGAAGATGCTCAAAAGAGAAAAACTCTAAGAAGTAATAGAAAGACTTCTAGAAAATAGACAAAAGGGTCAAAAGGAGACGGCAGGTGGAATCTGGAGCAAGGAAAAACAGGGGCTGGATATTGGGTAAAAAAACCAAACTAACTGATAGTGAGCTGGGCAATTTACATAAATAACTCATCTAATTTTTATAACTGTTATTAAAATGCTATTCCCATCTTATGGATGAGAAAATTAAGATTTAAAAGGTTAAGACATTTGTTTACTCACACGATCAAACTTAAGTAGAGAAATGTGATTTTGATAAGGGTCTGTCTAAAGCTAAAACTTGTTCTCCGCATTATATGACACTGCTTATTTTTTCTTTAAATAACTACCTTCCTGCTATTTTCCCCCTTATCTGTCAAATGAGAATATCTCACAGAGTGGTAACTTCATAAACTGCAGCCTTATACAAAGGTTGTATCATTTGACACAATGCCAAATGCAAGGGGAGAGGAAAGGATACTGGCATAGCAAAACATTAACTTCAGTTAACTCAAGTTAATTATAAATAAATAAATAAATAAATAAATAATCAGCAATAAGGCCAGAAAAGCAACTAAGTGGAAAAGAGTAATTAGAAAAGCAAAGGCTAATCCCCTAAGGTTCTTACAGAGGAAACACATACGTACTGAAGAAAAGAAATAAGCTAGAGGATCTGGTGTTGGAGGCAGGAGATAGGTGGTGTGCAATTAATTGGATTTGAGTATATGAGAAGTTAAAACTATCTTCATTTTACAGTTTTAAGTGTAGGAATGGTATGGCAAGAAGTACATTAATACACTGTACTTAAAGCGCCACCATGTGGTTAGAAATGGTAGAACACTAAGATGCTAACAGGAGACTGCTTTAGCTTCGTAGTACTTAACACACCATGGCACCAAATATTCCTTAAAAGCCATATTTAAAATCATTTATTAAAAATTATTTATTTATTTATTTGAAACAGAGAGAGAGCACAAGCAGGGAGGAGGGTCAGAGGCAGAGGGAGAAGCAGTCTCCCTGCTGAGCAGGGAGCCCAATGTATGTGGGGCTTGATCCCAGGAGCCTGGAATCATGATCTGACCTGAAGGCAGCCGCTTAACTGACTGAGCCACCCAGGCGCCCCAAGGGCTGTTTCACAGACTACCTATGGGACTACCTGCTCACTACTGGGATGATTATCCAGCATTATTTTATGCTTAGGTAATTAGTAATTTACTGTCTGGCAACAAGCCATAAGCATTTGAGTTGTATGTAACAGCTTAAAAAGTTGGGGGGAAAAAAAAAACCCAAACAGATTCTTTGTATTCAGGATAAGTCCTTGGCTGGGTTCTGAGATAGCTGAATGAAGAATACAGCTGGCTATGGAAGGGATAAAAAAAATTAAAACTAGAAGTGTGAAGTAAGTTTGCAAAGGAAAGATACACAACCAGCAATGTGCCTAGTATACAATCTTTGGGATATCTGTGGTATCTGTGAGATACAAATTTTAAAAAAGGATACTGTCTTAAATTTTTCTGGTATACAATCAGAATCTGATATAAACAATATACTGAATATTTAAAAAAATATTTTTAACTAAAAAATGACAATAAAAAGTAGCTCACCTGTACTGTTTCAATTAGACTTGCTGAATAAAAAGGCATTGCCACCATGTAAGTGAGGCTGTAGAAATTAAAACAGTTTTATTAGTATACTGAAACAACATGGTCCACTAAAGTTTGAATATCTACTTTAATATATCAGCATAATTTATATTCAAGCCTGAATATATTTAAGGTTTTCAACTATTAATATCTATAGCCTGATACTCTGAAGACCTGTATTGTAAGATGCCTTATTCAACAGTTTGTGATAAAATTTAAGTATTAATAATAACACAGAGAAAGGCTGCAAAGAAAATGGATTTTTAAACCAGTAAAATGTAGGCTTGGTTATGATTCACTGTCCAACCTGCACATAGCTAATGTAACCTTGTTGTCTACCTGCATATAGCTAATGTAGCCTATAAATCTGATATTTAAAAGTTAGGATGAGGGATCCATTCCACTGTTTGCCTTTTTTAGCGACATTTGAATAAGTATACTGCTCTACTATTATCCTATTGATTATCATTATCCATTCCCAGATTTCCCACCCAGCAGAGCTAAACCAATCTTCAATGATGAGTGAAGTCCCCTTTTATTATTGAAAAACAATATTGTACAGCTTTGCAAAGTTGTTTCCTATCACCACTATTAGCCAGAGTAATATTCCAACTTTGCAAGCCTGCAAAATATAGTTATTTAAAATAACATCAAGGTGGGACTTACCTAACCCTATGGGCCAGGTCCTGGCAAGAAGTAGTTTTCAAGGTGAATGGAACATCACTAAGTAATAATGTGCTGGAATGTCCCACAGAGGGAGCCAGCAAGCTGGGGGATTTCCAATTCACAATCTTCAAAAAAAATTAAAAAGTGAAGAGTAAAACTCTAATCTACAAAAATGGTCAGTGTCGTAAAATCACGAAGTGTCCTTAGGACTACATTTTAATAACACTAAGGTTTGAGTTTGCTCATCATTATACAAATAAGGTTTTGTCTCTGCTTAATAATAAAATGATTTTTCTGGCATTCGGGTTAAACAAGTTGAAGACCTCTGCTAACTTCCTAAGAACACAGAGGAAAATTAGGTTGTGATTTCAGCCTTTCAAATTAGAAAGATTTATTTTAAAGGTCATATATATTTCAGGATTTTATTTCTAAACTCTACGTTAACCGTCTTTTGAAGTTCTAGTCCCACAAATATTTTATTGGCCTAATTTTTTTTTGCTGTATTAAGATTTTTTTTCAGTCCTAACACTATAAAAATTAATGCAAATTTTCAATGTAAGTGCCACTTTTGATACTTACGATTTTAGTAGAAGGTGTTCTCCTATTTGTTTAGGATTCCACTTACGTGAAATCTCCCTAAAAAAATAAATTTCGATAAAATAGAAGCCATGTTATTTACAACATCTTGAATTAGCCCGACTTTCAAAAAGGTAATCAGTCGACTGTAATTAAGAAAAAAAATCTATAGGAGAAATATATTCTAATGGTGAACACTTTCTTTTCTGGGACACACTTCAAACAATTATGGTGGTTTAAAAAGAAAAAACGTACTGAGTGCTTTTCTGTGTGCTGAAAGAAGGGGCTGACAGAAGAGGAAGAGCTACCACTAATTATGAAAAACTTAAAACTTAAAGGAGGAACATGAAAACTTCAAGAAGGAGATATAAAAATGAAGGGTTGAGGAAGAAAGAATAGTTGGGGAGGGGAAAGGGAAACAAGGAATAGGATAAAGGAAGAAAAAGCATGAAAAAGGATAAGAATTTAAAAACAAAACAAAATTCAGTAACTGTAATGCAGAATGAATGACACATGACATTTGCGTAGCACCAAATTTCCAAAGTGCCTTCCCTCATTATGATGACGTTAACTGTGTAACCTTTATTATATTCTGGTATCTTTCTGAGCACTTACAAGGCCAGGCATGGTGCAAAGTGCTTTGCAGGAGTTATTTCTAACCCTCACAATGACTTTGTTATCGCCATTTCACAGATGAGGAAATAGGCTGAGAGAGGGGTTCATAATGTACCCAAAGCCATACAACTAGTTAGTGGCGGAACTGCGTCCTCAACCCTGGTGTCTGGGACTTGGAAGTCTGTGTCCCCTGTCTGCACTGCCTCTCATCCCATTTGACACCGGACGGCATCCTGTGAGGTAAGCGGAGCAGGGATGGCCCAATCTGCTTCACTTAGAGAAGGAAGGTCAGAAGACCCACAGGGACATGTTCAGGTGACAGGCAAAGCGCCAGGGCTGAGACCAAGGTCTTGCACCCTGTGCTTCCTGCTGCTGAGGTCACCCTCAGAAACCAGAAAAGAGAGGAGAAAAAGAAGAGAGGTAAGCTGCAGAAACACAAGAGGAGAAAGTTGTACCAAGAGAGAAGTCAGAAAGGAGAAAAGAGAATGGAGAGAGAGCAAAAGGGAAAGTAAATGAGGAGGCAGAATAAACTGAGAAGGCAGAGAGAGGGGTGGAAGGGGCGGGAGAAGAGGGAGAAGGGAGAGAGAGGCCAAAGAGCAGCAAGAGGGAAGTGTGAAGTGCACCACGGCCCCAGCAGGAAGCTGAGAAAGCATCTTCAATTTGAAATGAGAGAATATGACAAACCTAAGGAGGCAAGGAATAAATTTATTTTCTACTAAAAAGGTACAAAAAATACTCACTCATAAGTCCTCTAAAAACAAACTCAGTACAATTACAACATGAATGGTATGCGGACTTTCTAAGAGAATGAAAGATCTGCAGAGAAACTTTCAGACAACAGAGCAACCACCTGTAATCAATAAGACCTTAGAGAGCCTTCGGGGTCACATTCTGATTAAATTAATACTAAGACTACTATTTTAGGCCTGAACAACCACAGAAAAATATAGCTGAAATGACCACCAATGATTTGGATGAAAAGTATAAAAAAGATTAGGCTTCCCATCTTTTTGACAGTGACTTTCTGATTCTAAAACAATATATGCTACATGATTTGCAAATCATCTGGGTACTGCTGTTACTCTTATCAAGGCCCCAGAGAGTATTATCACAGGGCATTATGACAGTGATTTTAAGGATGAAATCATCATTAACATTAGAGACAAACGGTCTGTGATCAGTATTTCTGTAAGGACTGGGTAACTTTGCCTTTGAATACAATACTAATTACTACTGCCAATTCTTAGTAGCAGTAAGATTATTAAAAGTGGGAAAATGAAATTTAGAATCGTTTAAAAAAAAATGAGACTCTCTTCCTTGTATCTCTATCTGTGGGTAAAACTTATTGCCACAGCTCTAGAAATTTCAATTAGCACACAGAAATGCTTTAGGGAAGAGAGTAGTATAAAAATCTACTTGTGATCAAACCTCTTCATATTTATCAAATACTAAAAGATGGGTAAATATATTTAACTATTTTCACAAGCAAAACCTGTCCTTGAAAAAGAACAACAAATTTAAGAGAAATGACTTGCTTTTTCTTAAAATAGTTCTCTATTTGACAGATTGATATACATGCTTCCATGCATAATCAATACACAAAAAAGCAATAGAATTTTTAAGTAACTCTATTTTTAAACAGTCTTTACTTATCATTATCTCCCATTTTCACATGTTCAGATAGCTGCCCTCCTAAAAAAATATTCCCTCAACCAAACCCATCTTCCAGCTACTTCTCTTCATCTTTCCTCTGCAGAGCCAACTTTCTAAACTTGCTATTTCCATGTCCTAACTGCTCATTCACCTCTGAACCCACTCCAAATTGGCTTCTACCCCAATTTTCTAAAAAACAACTCTTGCCAAGGTCCCCATGACCTCTATGTCTATATCCAATGGACACTTTTAAGTCTGAGGGTTACTGGAGGGAAGGTGGGCAGAGGGATGGGTTCAGTGGGTGCTGGGTATTAAGGAAGGCACTTGTGATGAGCACTGGGAGCTGGATATACCTTATTTCCCCTTCAACAGCCATCACGCCCTCAGCTTCTCTGCCCTTGTATTCCACTATCTCATACTCTTCTGGATTGTCCCCCTCCCCTCTAGTCTCTACTTTTGACTCCTTTGTAGGAGGATTTTCTTAACCCAGACACCTATTCTAGGTTTCCTAAAGGCTCAACCCCTCTTCTTACTTTATGTTATGTTCCTTCCTGATGCAATATTATCCAAGATGATGCTTTCAAAACCTCCCAAATCCATTAGCTTCAGTTTAGATTTCTCTGTATGTCAACCATGTATATCATCTGTCTCGTGACAACTCTACCTGGACACGGCAAAACTCATCTAAAAATGAACTTGTCCAAAATCAAGCAAATGATCTTTCTTTCCTACTCTCAGACTCTTTTATTGGTCCCTACTTAGTAACTATTAATCAGAAAGGAAATCTACTGAACTAGAGAAAGATTTCATTGTGTTTAAAATAGAATATGTTCAAAGTCAGTGAATTCAGAAGAGCAGTTAGGAGAAACAGACAACATGAGGAGAAACTGTAAGATGTTTATATTGGTACAACTACAAATGTGAGATGCATCAAATGAAGTTGAAGGTCAACCAAATGGGTTTTGTGAGAGACTGAAACAGACAGGTAGCCTTGACTACAGGTTCTCCTTATGTTAATATGAGAAATAACATATGAAAGTAAAGGGTATACATAGTCTCACTCACTCTACCTGGGAGAAGACTTGGGGAAGGACTGGGGAGGGACCTGGGCACTAGATAAAGAAAGAGATCACAGATGATGATCTTGGGTTATATACTTTTTTTTTTTTTTTTTAAGTAGTAATACTGTAAAACTCTAAGCTTGGTGACTTCATGGGCACTACAGACTTGCTCTTTTTCTCCCAGATGTGATCAAAATGAATATAAAAATCTAAATATTGGCGAATCCATACTGTCTCACCTGTTCTACCTAGTGATTGCTGTGGAATTAAGGAACCTCAGTCTAGGAGACCCCCAAGCTCATTCTCCTCAGGTGGTAACTTTTGTGAATCACTTTGGGTTACTGCTTTGCTGCCTTGCCTGCTATGACTTTGCTTTTCCCCAAGAAAGGTCAACCCTGCCCAAAAACAGATTTTTAAAAAAAGTTTACACGGTACTTCAGAGAATGGCTTTATTTGACATCTAGTTACATAAGCCAAAATCCAGTTTGTCTTCACACAACCTGGTCTGAGCCTCCACAACAGCTCCTCCTCAATCATCCACCATCCCTAGTCCATCACTAAATACCATCAGTTTTACCTAAATACATTTCAAAAGAGTCCACTTAGATCCATCTCAAGAGATGCCACCCTGGTCCTAGCTACCATTACTTGTCGCCTAGATGACTATTATAGCATATGAACATGTGTCCTCTTAGACACTTTGGTCCTCCTGCAATCTTCTCATCTCCATTTACAATGACCCTTTAAAAAACATGAATCTGATCACGTCATCCCCTCTTCAGTATCTTCAGAGTGGCCTACAAGGCCATGCATCAACCTGGCTCTCACCTATCTCTTCAGCATTCTGTCACACGCTCTCCCTCTTGCTCTCTGAGATTCAGCCATATGAGCCTTCTCTCAGTTACCTGAATTCTCCAAGTCCCAAGTTACCCTTGCAACACTGTCTTCACACAAACTGGTCTGAGCCTAATCACCAGATGTCAGCTTAAATATTATTTTATTAGGGACACTATTCCTAACCCTTTAATAATCTCACAGAATCTTTTCTTTTCCTTCAATTTGAAATTATTTATTCATTAATGGGATTATTTTACTTAATGTATGTCCCTTATACTGGCTTCTAAGTTTCATGGTCACAGGTACCTTTTGCTTCTTCTCCTCACTGTATACATGATTTCCAGCACAGGATCTAGCACATAGTAGGTACTCAGGAAGTGAATTAATGAGTGGGATTTATCTGAAAAATTATACAAGTAGAATACAACAAAGATAGCCTTTTGTGCCTTCTTTAATAAGACCCAAAATGACCAAGAGAAAATATATACCCATAAAATTGACATATCTATAGGTCCATAGAGTAAGGAAGGTAATAAAATTTAATGAAATTTTGTGCCTTCCCATTCCTCTTTGTCCTTCCCTTCAATCTTAAGTTAAAGTTACTACTTTAAAGTACTACTTTAAAGTTACTACTACTACTTCATCTCTGTGTTAAAGAAATAGCATGACCTGTCTGAAATTCCAGAAGTAAAAAGTGGTACAGCCAGGACCAATAGTAATCTGACTGCAAATTTACAGAATTCTTTACACTTCATTATATAGAAATTCCTGAATTTTATTAAATCTTTATAAAATTTTGTGTTTGTGGGAGAATTTTACGAACATTTGACAACAAGTACTAACCTCTGATCTTATCCTATGAAACAAAAAGCCATAGGGTGAATGAAGTTAGCCAAGGGCAGAAATTCAGATTTTTTAAGTATGAGAGGGGAAACTTTTAGCTGGCCAAATGTTTTGATTTTAACATTTAGTAAGGCTGTGTTAAAGAACTCTGACTATGAGGTCCTTTGAGAGCAATCACATTGGCAAAAAGCCTGACTTCAGTCTTTCCTCCCTTCATTTCATTCCCTGTAAGGACTGAATCCCAAGACTGAGACACTGGTGGCTGTACCTTCAACTACCTCACTTCCTAGTCAATCCAAAAAATTCACTCTGCCGGGGACCAACTTTGGATTAACAAACCATTCAAAGTCTTTGATGCTATCTCTGAAATATAGCATTGATACAGAAAGTCAGAGTCCTGCCAAATAGTACCTAAACAAATTTATGATTTCCACTATTATCTATTAATGTTCCTTTCATATATACTCCTTGTAAGGTTCCCTTCCTGTTATGCATAGCTGTGACTGTCTCAAATGTATATCATTCTTCTCATGCTTTTCTACTTTGACCCCAATGCTCATCCTTCTTTCACCTAATGACATTATATTCTATTTCAGAGAGAAAACAGACCCAGAAGTAAGTTTCCTTAATTTCTCTTCCCTCTCCCTCCAAATGTATCTACAATTCTAATTCTCTTCTCTTGGCTTCTAGGACACTTTTATCCTAGGTTACTACTATGTTTGATGGGTTTTGTATCTCTGACAACTGCCCTCAACTACCTCTCCTACCTCGTACACATCCACATACACACACGGCATACACATGTGCCTTCACACATCACCAAGGATACTGTCCTTGGTCCACTTTCTGTCGTTTAGTGTACACTTTCTCCTGAGGGAAATTCATCCATCCTAATGCTTCAACTGCTACTTTTATGCCAGAACATTCAAGGCTATGTCTCCAGCTTCAAATTTTTTCTAAGACCCCCCAATCCATGGGGCCAACCACATATTAGACATGTCCTCCTAGATGTCCTGCAGGAAACTCAAACTTTATCTATTGAAAGTTAAATTCCTCATCTTCTTTCCCACTCCAACTTATTCTTCTTCTTGTACTCTCCAGTCTAGAAATCTATCACTGATGAAAATTCTCTCCCATCCCCTGATCCCCAATCTATCACCAATTATTTGTTAGATTTCAGAAATGTCTATCCCTTTCTGTTCTATCCCACACTTCGGATCCCTCTCAATCTGGCCTAGATTATTATAACAGTTCTCCACAAGTCTCTGGCTACAACTGTCTAATTTTTTATTTTATACTGCCACTTGAGTAAATCCTTGATCAAAGAACCTATATATTGAAACAAACACCTTAGATTCCCAACTCCATAGAGAATAAACCCAAGTCCCTTACAAAGGCATGACCATGCTTCAATCTAGCACCTCAGCCTCTTTTTCTATTATTCCACTCCATAAATGCCCAATATTCCAAGCACAAGACATTTATTACCCAGACCTTCCAATCGCCATAAAATTGGGCATGCTGTCACTTCTACTTGGAATGCTCTCCTTCTCTGCCAAGTCAATTCCTACTCATAATTCAAGATATAGCTCAAATTTCAGTTCTTTTTTGAAACCTTTGCCAATAACTTCATGCAAAATGTCCTCTGGGCACTGAAAGGGGTTTGTTTAACTATAGCACTAATCTTGATGCACTACTATAATTTGCTTACATGTGTCTCCTTCACCCAACTCATATTTGTTCCTTAGTAGACAGTTGCTGAAACATAGCAGTAGGAGCTGAAAGACCTATCTCAATAGATACTAGGCCAGGAAGCATTTTCTTTATCACATACTAATTCAATAAAATATAACTAATTTTAGTCTCTGTTTCTTCTCTTAGCTACGTCAGGCAAGTTTTCAAAGTCACGGTATTTTTAGAAACTATCATATTTTGTTAAAATTTAATACAAAGCTAATATTGAAAAGATGCCAAGAAGGTACCTTGGTAAAGGTGTGAATTCACTTATTATTCCCTCTGCTCCAAGTGTGACTCCCTGGACAATAAATGTACTTCCCATTCCTTTCCAAAGGGCCCTTGGTCCCTAAAATGAACAAAATTTATTGTTATTGCTATTAATGCCTAAATAAGAAACACAGAAAAGGTCTTAATAAAATTTGATATTAAATTTACTGATATTTTCCAATAAGGCATTATTGTAAGACATTTTAGTACAGAACTACAACTACATTAATTCCTATCATTTTATTATTTGTCAAGTGGCCTACGTTAACTAAATCTCTAATATTGATTAAATATCCCTGATATTTAATTAATTTTGGCAAAGATGTGAATACATTGATTATTCAGTGACATCAAAAAATGTCATTACCATGTTACATTAGTTTTAGAACAAGCATTAAAATATTTTTATTAACTAAATTAAAAGGAATTGCTCTTGCTTTAATTACTACTAAGACCAAATGGTACTTATGCTATAAATAATTTTAACAGAACCTACAGACTAATTCTCACCTGAGTTTTGTTGAAGCTGTACATAATATTGATGACTGTAAATGGAGTGAGATGGTAATGCCGAGCATGATAATTAACCTATAAAAGATATTATGTTGTAATTATTTTTTGTTATTGTTTTATCAAGAAATAACAAGGCCATTGAAAGATATACAAAGGAGTCACAGCATAAACAAAAGTTCAATTCTAAAGTCATCAGAAATTACTCATAAACAAATTTACTACTATTAAAAGTACATTTAAATAACTTATTAAAAGTACGGGATATATGGTTGTATGTATATACAACACAGAAAACCAATGCACAATATACACAGTAATGCAGAATATATAATAAAGAAGGCCATGCTGTTTGATATTTATGTTTCCATGAACACTAGAATTACATTTGGTGTAGCAAAACATTCATGCCATTGAACAAACAGGAACCATTGAAGAACTCCGGGACTAGGAGATTCAGGTCTCTCAATACCAAGCATTTTTCACATTGTGAGCTATAAACAATTGGTAAATTATGAAATCAGTAAAGGGGGTGAGAACCAACCCTTATTAAGTAAAATAACAAAAAAGAAAGTATCAGAATGCATCACACATTCTAATGCCATTATTTCATAAAACATTTAAGTAACTCATATAGATAGATACACTGGATCACAATGTGATACTGTCACATTGTAAAATATATGTCTGAAATCCACTGTTCTAGGGTATATACACTGTCCTTGCTCTTAATGACTTTTTTTTTTTTTGGTGCTAAGCATGAACAGCTTAATTTGTAATTATTTATATCTTTCTAACTCTATTTTCAAAGAAGATTAAGTTAGATTATGGGAGTTTTTACCAGTGTTGTCAAATTAACCCATGCGGCCTTTCAGGGGATCTACAAGTTTAAAATTATTTTCTTAATGATACTAAGGCATCATTTGTCTTTTTTATTGTGTTGACATTTTCAATAATAGCATAAAACAATGGTGGCTAAAGTTGCTAACTCCTTAGCATGAATCAAGACAGTTGGCAGCAAACTGTATTTTTGTACATATGATATTCTTTATCCTACTCACTTGGAAGGAGGAAAAGCTACTTTCACTGAAGAATGTCCTTGGTGAAACAGTAAAATACATTAATTTTATAAAATCTTGATTTTTAAGTATACATTTTTCTAATTAATATTCTGTGTGTTGCATAATGGAAGATAGCTGTTGTAAGGAAAAGCACTTGTGTGATGGAGTTGCAAGCTGAACTAGCCACTTTTTTCATGGAACACCATTTCTTCTGCAAAAACTGACTGCCAGACTATAGTTATTAACACTTGAGAAAGTCTGGGTGGCTCAGTTGGTTAAGCGTTCGACTCTAGATTTTAGCTCAGGTCATCTCATGGGTCCTGGGATTGAGCCCCACATTAGACTCTGCACTCAGCAGGGAGTCCGCTTGAAAGTCTCTCTTTCCACTCCCTCCGCCCCTCCCCCCACTCTCTTTCACTCTCTAAAATAAATAACTAAATCTTAAAAAAAAAAAAAATGAACAAAGTGAGTCTATTGATTAAAGGGAAAAAAAAAACTGGCACTATGTGATGCCAATGATAAATCTGACTTTACAAACAAAAATTAGAATTCTGAAAAAACTGCATCTACCATGAAGAACTTACCAATACTGAAACACTTTTCTGGTGGGATTGGTAGTGATTTAATGACAATTTTTAAAAATATTGTATAATCAAATGTCTTAACATTTAGAAGATCTACAGAACTCAGTAAATCAATATATTTCTTTTTTTTTTTTAAGATTTATTTATTTGTCAGAGAGAGAGAGAGAGCTAGCACAAGCAAGGAGAGTGGCAGGCAGAGCGAAAAGCAGGCTCCCTGCTGAGCAAGGAGCCCAGTGTGGGACTTGATCCCAGGGGACATCATAACCTGAGCCCAAGGCAGACACCTAACCGACTGAGCTACCTAGGTGTCCCAGTATTCTTCAAATAATCAACACATGATGTTACAGAATCATACATGGATAAAAAAACCAATTTGACATACAGTATAGATCAAAAGATTTTAATGTAACAGAGTATAAGAAGTTAAGTCACATGATTTGAGATTTCTCATTGCAAATAACCTTTAATATATTACTACTTATTAAGTTTTGGTATAGTAACAAAGAAGAAAACCTGCCAATTATCTGAAAAGATATAAAATACTCAATTTTTAATACATTATGTGTATAAGTTTAGACCTTCTTCTTTCAAAACCAATTTTTACCACTTAAAGAGTTTTCAAGACCAAAAGTTTGAGACTTATATATTGCAGATTCTGGTACATTTCACATGAAATAATGGTTACACAGTTTCAGCCATTTATCTGAGTTCTGTATTTTAAATCCGAGTCAGGATTATTGTTTAGAAGGTCACAGAAAAGTTCATTTACCTGACATTGGCGGCGTAGAACAATGCAAGGATGTGCCAGTACATTTTCTGTAAAGAGACTATAAAAGAATAATTTATATATATATATATAATAATATATGAACTAACTCTCTCTATATAATTTTTTTGGTGTGTATGTATATACATGTATAAACATATAATAGCCAAAACAACATATATGTATCTGAAATTATTCTTGCTTGAAGAATCATGCACTATTTTATGTTTCCCATTCTAATAGTAAAAAACCAAAAAATTGTCTGGACATGTTTGCAAATCATTCTACCAATAACAAAATTCAATATGAAAAGAATTAAAGCCAGATCTGCAAACTGGTAAGCAAGGGAAATAACATAAAATAGTAATACATATAGTCGAAAGATGAAACTACATCTGCATATGCCTGATACGGGAAACTCTTTTCCTAGACAACTTAAATCTCCTTTCCATTTCTTTCAGAAGATGTCCTATGAACAAAGTTCCTTTCAGAAGATGTCCTATGAACAAAGTTCCTATCATCAGTTCCTTCATGAACCACCTTCTATAAATTTTAGTTTTGATGTACATTGCATTTAAGTTATAGGGATTTTAATAAATATTAACTGACTACTATTTTAGGTATCAAATATTTCTTCTGAAAGCATTCCCTACAAAATAATTACAACTGTGGGCTTACATACTAACAGTGACAGATGCACGAGCGTGAGTGCATGTAGCGCACACACACACACATATATAAATAATATATCAAATGAACAACAGCTTGAAGTATAAACAGTGAGGCTAAAGAAAAATTACTCTAGCAGAAGGAAAATCTTAAAACACAATTTTGTTCCTATTTACATTAACACTTTCAGGTTTAATTATGCAAATAATATTTTTTTTAATTAAAATTTTAAAATAATGAGTTATCCTGGCAATGCAATGTAACCCTTTGTGCAATTCTGATGTATTTGAAATAACATTCACTAGAGATCACATAATCAAGATTGGAGGTTTTTCTTCCACGAAATGATCATTTAAAATAAAAAAAAATAGTGTTCATTAAATGCTGATTGTAAGCAAAACCCAGACTCTATGTTGCTAAATATCATATTATAATTAGAATGTTTGGGGAAAGGTTCAATGCAAAATTATTTTCTCTTGGAGGGGGAGATTAGATCAGATTTTTTGGATAGACACATGAAAGTTGTTTAAATATAACTTACAAAATTATTTTGTTATTATAAAATCGAATGACTATTCTCTGTCCTTACTTGAAAAAAATCAAGTTATAGATTTTAAATAACTTTTTCTGCAAAATAGTATTCAACATTTAATCTGCTCCAAAGACTCAATCTAAAGGAAGCAATACTAATCATTTAACATTTTACATTAAAACACACTGAATAAAACACTTTAAATAAAAACTTAAATTAAAAATCTTTAGGAAAAAACATTACCTTGCAAGGCCAATACCAAATCCAGCAAATCTATTCAACTGCTCTAAAACAGAAGAAATAAGATTACTTATAACCAATATTTAGGTTTACTGTAAAATATTTTTTTCTTTTATTAACGTGATATTTATTTAAATTCTAGGTCCCAAAGTCAAATTCTCATATGGGCCAGGGAAGTTGTGGGAAGTTGTAAGGCAGACCTGCTCTTCAGCTCCAATTCACTGTTGACATGTGGGACTGTGGGACGAAGGTTTCTAAACTGTTATTTTTCTCAAGAGATATTGTCATTTTTACATAATATCTTCCAATTTTAAAATACTGGCAACTATTTTAAAAAGCATTACAACACTGTGCGGGCAAAATCAAACATGTCTGCAGGTAGAATCTAAGGATTACCATTTTTCAACTTCTAACTACAAACAATTTAAATTTTTTTCGATAGAAGGCTCTGACTGGTATTATACCAACAACTTCACCTCCTATCTTGTAAAATTAGTCATTTGCTGTTATTGGTGAAAAGCATCTATGTTAAACCAACAGTTGCAAGTAAGACACCTCAAAATTATTAAATTGAAAGAGTACTTAGGGTAATCAAAATGGTTAAATGAGGCTCTCGTCTTCTCTCTTGCCAAGTTTTAAATATCTATTTTTTATTTTTTTTTAAAGATTTTATTTATTTGACAGAGAGAGAGACAGCAAGAGAGGGAACACAAGCAGGGGGAGTGGGAGAGGGAGAAGCAGGCTTCCCGCTGAGCAGAGAGCCTGATGCGGGGCTCGATCCCAGGACCCTGGGATCATGACCTGAGCGAAGGCAGATGCTTAACGATTGAGCCACCCAGGCACCCCCAAGTTTTAAATATTTCGAGAATAACTGCTTAGTTAGATCCCCGTGAGAGGCTATTGGGTACATATGTGCTACTGCTGATGGCATTTCTGTTGTCTTATTAGAAAAGTTTACAGCTGGAAACATTCCTATGCATATGTCCAAACAAACAAAAAAATTTCTCCTTGGCTAAAAATCTCAAAATCATGATGGTGAAATACCACAACCTCAGGGGACCAGACATTAAATTTCTACTATAATACAATATTCACAAGGGATAACTTTTCTCTCTCTCGTCTCTGCTCTTTCAAATGAAGCAACGCTGTCACTATTTCCTTACAGTCAGAATAAGGCCTTGTAAACATGTCTTTGGGGAAACTATTTTGTTAACTCTTGCCTTGAAAAATGTACAAGCCAGATAGAAGCTTCTTTTGCCCATTAAGATACTTTCCTCCTTTCAGCGTTTCCCTTTTTGCGTGTACTGATCATCCCAATATTAACAGAAAATATGCTGCTGATATTTTCTGGAAAGCATTAGAAAGGTTTATTAACTGTGTAAGTTAACTGTCTAAGTCTCTCAGTCTTCAATTCTCCTTGCAAAATTACCATTGCCAGCCTCTTAACTGCTGCAAAACACCCCCCCTGGTTTTATTAAGAGTTCCTCCTCATTTTAACCATTAAAGCATAAATTATAAAAAGATAAAAATATCAGCTTTACTAAGAAGTTAACTGTGGTACCAACCATATTATGCATCTGAATTATTTTATAACTTTCCAGTACTCTTTTGGGACCTACAGAAAGAAAACTAGAGAGGGTGAAAAAGCAAACTGTATGACACTGTGCAAGTAAGATGTTCCTCCACATCCTCATTTGCTCTTAGGTGATATTTAAAGTCTATTCCTCCCAGTTAACTCAAATCAAATAAAAATTATTGTACTTCCAAGTCAAAATAAAGAAATGAGAATGAACATACCTAGAATATACTTAGTACTTAACAGTCTAGTCTATCATTCTAATGATTTCAAAATGGGAAGAGGCAGTGATATTTCCATTTTATGAATAAAAAAGTTGAGAATATTTAGATCACAGTGTTGCAATTAAAATATAAGTCTTCTGACATCCTACAGAGAATAATTATGTCTTGATTCCAAAGTCTTGACATTGTCTCAGTGTTTTTTACTCCTTAGTGGAGTTTTTAGGTAAGAAATAGGAAAGCAGGAGATGGGAAAATAGAGGGGTAGTCTGAGAAACTAGAAAACAGACACAATTCCTATAATTAGGAGAAAAGGAAGGAAACGTATTTTTTAGCTTACTATGTGCTCCATACTATACTAAGCATTACTTACACCTCGTTTTATTTAACACTTAATAAACTCTATAAATTATTCTTCTATCCACCTTAAAGGTGAGAAAACGGAAGGCTCACAGAGGTTAAGAAAATGTCTCAGCTTTTGAGAGTGGTAGAGCCAGGTTTGAACCCAAGTCTGCCAATGGGGAACACAAAGCTACCATTATTAATTCAAGGCAATAAAGGTGTCAGTGAACTAGGTATTGTTCACATAATTCTTCCCAATAAACAGTAAATAATCCAATTTCCTTCTTTCTTGATTTAGGCCATGGGATGTAATACACCAAAACCCTTCGAAACTCCTACCACGCAGCCCAGCGCTAAGGCAGGTGTCTTTTCCGGAGGTGATCCCGAGGAAAGGTTTGTGAGAGGCAGTGGGAGAGGGAGCAGGCCCGCTGCAGGGGCAGAGGACGAAAGAGGGCAGAGGGTGTGGCGCGCGATAGGTCCAGCGGCACCGGAGGCGGGACCCTCCGCGAGGCTTCCGCGGTTTGCAGGCCGCGAGTCGCGGCTCCGCCACTCCACCCACCCCTGTCTCGCACCCAAGTCCCTCACCGGTGCTCTGCCCCGGCACGCCGCCGCCGCCGCCGGGAAACGGTTCCTCCGCGGGGCCCTCGAGCGGGGTGGAGGGGCCGGGCACGCCGTAGGGCGGGCTCTTTTCGCCCCAGTGCAGGTTGCGGCTACCGGGGATGTCTGGGGGGGTGGTCACCCAGTGGCTCAGGTCCGACGCGGAGGTGAAGGACCTTGCAGGGAAAGCGCCGCCAAAACCCTGCTCATCCCGGGCACCGCCCCGATAGCCCAAGCCGTCGAATCCGTCCGGGCGCCGCGGATGCATCGCAGACGGGGTAGGATGACGCGAGCCCACCCGGAGCTCACCACCACCGGGGCCACCGCGACCTACGGCCACACGGCTTCTTCCAGGCCCCCGCCGCGTCCGGGGAAATCTGACAACCGGAAGTCACGTTGCAAACCCGGAAGTTCGACGAGCACGTGATCGTAGCCTTTTCCGGCGGTCTGGCGAGAGAGAGTTGCTAAGGAGTCGCGGCGGTAACCTAGGGCCAAGCCGCTGTTTGGAGGAGGTGGGAAAAGGACTGTAGGGTTAATGGAACATTGTACCAAAGAGATGCCAAGGGAACCGGGGTGGGAGGGACAGCCTGGATAAGCGGAGGTCGAATAAAGACGTTTTATCGAGGGACCTAACGCGTCGGTGGAGCTGACTCACTATCTCAGCCAGAAATGTCCAGCTGCACCCAAAGGCCTCAGATCTAGGTCTTCTCTTATCCTCACTGGTCTAGTGTCTCGCCCGCTGCAAGGGAGCTATTAGACGTTAGAGTTGAGGGGTGTTGGTAACGTCTCTCTAGCTTTGCCTCCCGCTCCTAGAGTTTTAGCTAGGATCTATTGAGAGAGCTGGTTCTGCCCAGTGAACGCAAAGGTACCTATGAACAGCTAAAGCAAGCATTACAAAAGACCGTCGGTGGAGAAAACTTCCTCTTCCCCTCCGCTCCCCCACGAATATAAACTCTCAGGGTTTAGGAATTCAGCATTTTGCTTTTCTAAGGCTACAAAACAATTGTAAATAGTTTTCTTTCTTTTTTTTTTTCTTTCTGGTGCATCTAAATCACCTAGTGTCATTTAAAGCGCAGTGATACTGTCCAAGATTGAGACCCTAGTTGGACAATAAAGAGGACTTCTGAACAGAGTCCTCTACTACCTGTTTTCATCAGCTCCATGGGCTCTTTGGGCAAAGTAGCTCTCCCTAGATCTGATCGAGGCTTCCATGGATTCTTCCTGTGTCCCTTCTTCACTGGACGCCCAGGATTCTGAGGGCTTTCAGAAGAGAATCTTGACGCACTTTCTTAATCTTCCAGACGCGACCCTTTCTTTAAAGTGGTAACTTCATTCACTGGGTTGATATGTGGCTTAGGCAATTGTATCGAGTCTCTCCCTTAGTAAGTGTATCTAGTATTACTCAAGTACTAATACTAAATTACTGGGCAACTAATATCAAATTAATTGCTGAGCATGGCAACACAAAATATTTCTCTGTTCCTTAGAAATGATTGAATTAAAGATACATTTGGCTCAGGTCCAAAACTTGTTTCTTAAAAGAAGAAAAAGACCTGTGTGTGTGCACTTTTAATATAAAAACAATAACGTCTCACAATTTCATATCAATATCAATGAAGAAAAGATGAATTAGTAAAAGAAGGACAGCTGGGTAGCCAGTTGAGGGGAGGAAACAATAACAGCCCCTCCTCACAGCTCACCCCCACATAAATTCCAGCTGCAATAAATTGTATTTTTTCTTTAATTTTAAAAAGATTGAATATTGGGAGAAAATAATAGGTGATTATTTTTCAAATAGTCAATTGGCAAACTTTCTAAATGACAGAAAAGTCAAAAACCATGTATGGAAAGACTAATCAATTTGACCATATAAAATTTAAATTTCTATATGCAAATAAAAGGGGGAAAACATAGTAATCAAAATTGGAAGAAAAATCACAAACTGGAAAAAAATTACATTTTAACATAAGGACAATGAGTCACTTTATTGTAAAAAAGCTCTTAGCAATGAGTAAGGGTATATCAGTAGAAATATAAGCAAAGAAGATGAAGAGGCAAGTTGTAAAAAAAGAAATGCAAGTGGATAATAGTTATATGAAAAAATGTCTGCCCTCCAGTAATTGAAGAAAGGAAAACTTAATAGCTATCTTTCCCCTATTTAAATGACAATGTTTAGAAGGGAAAATGTACATTGTCATGCAATGTGAGAAGAAAGTAGCTGTCATTCATTTCTAGAGTGGCATAAAATATAACAACTTTTTCTTGGAGGGCTGTTTAGCAATATGTCTAAAAAACCGTAAAAATGGTAATCTTTTGACTTCTAAATCTTAGGAAACAAATATAGGGTATATATATTTACTTATGCATATGTTCATGACAATCGCTCATAACAGGAAAAATTGTCAGGATACTAAATATCAAGTAATTATCCATTAATTATTAATTAAAATGATTCCTCTATATGGTCCTTTAAGCAAAGTATGTTTATGGAGAACCTACCCTCTGTACAGTTAATGTTCTAAGCAGTGAAGTTAGAATGATAAATAAGCCAAAGTCCTTGCATTGTTAGAACTCGTGTTCTAGTTAGGAGATGACTAATAGATAAATAAATCATGTCAAATAATGAAACATATAATGTCAAATAATGATACATATTATATATTTAATAAAATCAAGTCAGTGATAGAGGCAGTGTTTTTTAGACTGGTTGGTCAAGGATGTCCACTTTGAGGAAGAGATCTTTAAACAGACTTAAATGAAGTGAAGGAATGAGCCCTGTGTGAATAACTGGAAGAAAAATTTTCAAGGCAGAATTAGGTGTAAAGTCCTGAATACAAGCTAGGTAGTCAGCAAGGGCTCACTGAGAGCTGAAATAGGATAGGGGACAAATTTGGCAGGATTTTGTCGGGGATGGACAAGAATTTAGATCTTTTAAGAGGAGAAGAATGAGGTGAACCTAATGATGTTTTTGAAGGACCAGAGTGACTTCTGTACGGGGCAAAGGTGGAAGCCTCCTCTACTGAGTAGACCACTGTAAGCGGCTCAGACAGGAGACAGTAGAGTAGTGTCTCCTAATCTATGGTTTCTCTTTCCCAGGTTTTCAGTTTCCTTTGCTTTTCAGTTTCCTACAGTAAACTGCAGGCCAGAAGCAGATGATCCTCCTTCCGAAGTGTAGTCAGAAGACCAATAGTAGCCTGATGCTTCTTCATAATGCCTATGTCATTTATTTTACTTTATCTCATCGTGTAGGCATTTTATCACCTCACATCCTCACAAGAAGAAGAAGGGTGAGTACCGACCGGACAGTAAGATATTCTGAGAGAGAGAGAGACCACATTCACAAAACTTTTATTACAGTATATTGTTATAATTGTTCTGTTTTATTATTAATTATTATTGTTAATCTCTTGCTGTGCTTAATTTATAAATTAAACTTTATCATAAGAATGTATGTATAGGAAGAAAACAGTATATATGGGGTTTGGTACTATCACGGTTTCAGGCATCCACTGGGGAGTCTGGGTCTCTCATGAAGTTGCTGTCAAGACTTCAATTTGAGGTACAGTTATTTTAGACTTAATGGGTTTGACTGGGACTGGAGGATTCACTTCCAAGATAACTCACTCAGCTAATTGTGGAAAGAATGCCTCCTTTTCTTGATGGTTTGCTGTCAGGAGGTCTTAATTCCTTGCCACATAGAGCTCTCCATAGAACTCTTTATTTTTTTTTTTTTAAAGAGAGAGAGCCTGAGCATGTGAGCGGGAGGGAGGGTGAGGGGACAGGAGCGCAGAGGGGGAGAGGGAGAGAGAGAATCTTGAGCAGGCTCTACACCCAGCACAGAGCCTGACTCGGGGCTCACTCTCAGAACCCTGAGATCATGACCTGAGCCAAAATCAAGAGTCAGAAGCTTAACCACCTAAGCCACCCGGGCTCCCCTCTCCATAGAGCTCTTAAGTGTCCTCCTAATGTGACAGGTGACTTCTTCCCTGAGCAAATGGTTCGAGAGATAGCAAAGAGGATCCTACACTGTCTTTATGACATAATTCCACCTCATCACTTCTGTCACATTCTAATCTCTAGAAGTGAGTCACTAAATCCAAGCCCATACTAAGTGGAAAGAATTTGGCTCCATCTTCTGAAGGGAGGGTTATCGAACAATTTGTGTTCATATTTTTAAATAACCACAATTAAACTATTACATAACAATTGAGTTGATAGAGGATATTGAAGGCATCAAAGATTAAAAATTAGGAAAAATTTCAGAAAATTGTATTATTAATAGAAAGATATGGATTAATTTCTTTTTACCTTTTCCATTAGTAAATAGATTTAAAGAATTAATTTGCTTTGGAAAAAATCATATGATAGAAATATTTATAATCATGAAATAGTTTCGTAAATATTTTTAAAAGTCCAGTCATTATTCAATTACACTTGAAATACAAGTGAAGAATAGCAGGTTATTTTGACGGTCTTCAATAATTGCACAAAATGATATGACTTGCTTAATTAAAGTACAAAAGAAGCAGATAATTCATTTATATTAATATTTTACTCAGAAATTCATACACTAAATTTAGCTCATCAGATAAAACAAAATCATCTACATTATACAGGAATTCACCCAGCAATATTTATTAAGCGCTACTATGTGCAAGTCACCCTGTTAGGTATTATGATGCAGCTATATATTTTCTCAAGGATGAAATTTGAAGATATTGAAATTATTTATTTCAAATGTATATGTGGGCCAAGAAAAATTTTTCACAATAAGTTTTAATATGTATTAAGCCACACCCTCATATCCTTGCTTCTTTTTCATAATTTTCTTGGCTAATCTGCCCAGTATTCTTCCAAATGAACTTTATTTTATTTTTTTTAAAAGATTTTATTTATTTATTTGACAGAGAGAGAGACAGAGAGAGAAGGAACACAAGCAGGGGGAGTGGGAGAGGGAGAAGCAGGCTTCCCGCCGAGCAGGGAGCCCGATGCGGGGCTCCATCCCAGGACCCCGGGATCATGACCTGAGCTGAAGGCAGACGCTTAACGACTGAGCCACCCAGGCACCCCCCAAATGAACTTCAAAAAACCATTTCAGTCTTCACTCCTATTCTTCTAAAACACACACGTGCGCGCGCACACACACACACACACACACACACACACTTTGGGATTTGAGATGTACGCACGTGTAATTTATATGGTAACTTTAAGAGGTTAGATTTTTAAATATTCTATGAAATATTTCCTTTAGTGAGTCATGGTTTTCTACTTGCTAAGGTCTATATTTATGTCACTAAGTGTTCTCTTCCAAAACCATGTTATATATTTCTATTTTTTGAGATCCATCATTTAGTGTATGGTATGAATTGAGGATCTAACTGAATTCCTCTACCCGACAATAGTGTAACATTTTATTTTACACTTCTTTATGAAAATTGAGAACTTCTCCCACTCCTTTCTCACACTTCTTTACTTGACCCTGGATTACAAAAGCTATGAACATATCTCTTTCAAAATTTTTGTTGTCATTTCATTTTGTGGCCAAGGGAAAATTAATTGTTTAGGTGTATCTGGTTTCAGAGCTTAACATCAATTCTTTCCAGTCACAAATTCTGTATTTTTGAGTTCTTTGACTAATGTCTAAGTGATGTGCTCTTTGAGTGTTTTGAGTAGTTTCATATTAAAGCATAGGAAGAGTAGGAGAAGAATTTGTGGATTCTCCCTTATATAAACATGTCCTTTCACTGTCTTCCCTATAGAATTCATGACTAGCTACTTTTTTTTGAAGGCTCTACAGAATCAACTGATTTTTAAATTTGAAGAATTTTTTTTATCTAACATTGTATTTTGTTGTTAGTAATGTGTTTAACGGTTTGTATTTTTAATGCTTCTAGTATTTTTCCTAGATCTCAGGAAATAAAAAAAAAATCCACCAAGTTGTTTTTATGTGCCACAGTCTTTCCATATTAATTTTATTTGAAATATAGTAAGCACTCCTTTTTTTTATTTCACCCATGCCCCCCATTCACTCCCCCCCCCCCGGTAGCCATCAGTTTATTCTCTATATTTAAGAGTCTATTTTTTTGTCTCTTTTCTCCTTTGTTCATTTGTTTTGTTTCTTAAATTCCACATATGAGTGAAATCCCATGGTTTTTGTCTTTCTCTGACTGGCTTATTTCATTTAGCATTATACCTTCTAGATCCATCTATATTGTTGCAAATGGCAAGATCTCATTCTTTTTTATGGCTGAGTAGTATACCATTATATACAAATAATGTGATATATATCACATATATATCATATATGATATGTCACATCTTCTTTATCCACTCATTTATTGATGGACACTTGGTCTGCTTCCATACTTTGGCTATTATAAATAATGCTACAATGAACATAGGGATGCAGATAACTTTTCAAATTGGTGTTTTCATATTCTTTGGGTAAATATGCACTAATGGAATTACTGGATCATAGAGTAGTATTATGTTTAATTTTTTGATGAACATCCATATTATTTTCCACAGTGGCTGCACCAGTTTGCATTCCCACTGACAGCGCACGAGTGTTCCTTTTTCTCCCCATTCTTGCCAACACTACTTGTTTCTTGTGTTCTTGAGCTTAGCCATTCTGACAGGTGTGAGTTGATATCTCATTGTGGTTTTGATTTGCATTTCCCTGATGTTGAGTGATGTTCAGCATCTTTCATGTTTCTGTTGGCCATCTGATTGTCTTCTTTGGAAAAATGTCTATTCATTAATCTTTTGCTGATTTTTAATTGGATTTTTTTGGTTTTGGATGTTGAGTTGTTTAAGTTCTTTATATATTTTTGGATACTAACTCTTTATCAGATGTGTCATTTGCATATATCTTCTCCCATTTATAGATTATCTTTTTGTTGTTGTTGTTGATTGTTTCCTTCACTGTGCAGAAGGTTTTTATTTTGATGAAGTCCCAACAGTTTCTTTTTGCTTTTTTTCCTTGTCTCATATCTAAAAAAAAAAATGTTGCTATGGCTGGAATATGGTAAGCACTCTTGATTTGCTGTCTCAAATTTTTTTTTTTATCAAAGAGGTTTTTCCCCTGCTATTCTTTATTATTATTTATATCTTTGTTCTCCCTTTTTGGAACACATTCTATGTGGGTTGGCACCCTAAGATTTGCTTTCTAAGATATATCTTTTATAATGTTTCTCAATTTCACTTTTATTCTTAGTCTCAACTTACTGATCTACTAGGAGGAATGTGTTTCAGAAAAGCCTGTGATCTGATACTATAATTTCTGTTTTTTTAAACTTTATCATTTTTTAGAGTTAAATAACTATTTTTTAAAAAAGAATATTATTATTTTTAGCGTTCATAGTAAAATTAACAGGAAGGTACAGAGATCTCCCATATACTCCCTGACCCCCCACTTGCATAGCCTCCCTGACCCCACACTTGCATAGCCTCCCTGATTATCAACATCCTCAACGAGAGTAGTCATTTGTTACAGTTGATAGACTTCCACTAACACATCATAATCACCCAAAGTCTGTAGTTTATATTAAAGTTCATTCTTGGTGTGGTACATTCTGTGGGTTTGGGCCAATAATTTCTGTTTTAAATATCAAAATATACTAAAAAATCAAAAGACTTATATGGAGCTTATTATGAACAGAAATAATTCAGGATTGATGTATTTCAAGTTTGCATCAGTTAAATTCTCTTTTGAAATTCTTAATTTTTAAGGCAGTTATTTCACCACAACAATACCTGCATATTAGCTTTGAATTTGATCAGAATTGCTCTTCCATATTGTTTCCATTGTTCCATATGTTTCCTTGAAACATTTGTGAACATTTGTAGAATATTTGAAGTTCCTCACCCATTGGTAGGTAGGAATTTTATAGGGATTTAAATTAATTTTATAGGATCCTATCTTTAAAAATTAGGCATTCTTGGGGCACTTGGGTGGCTCAGTCGGTTAGGCATCTGCCTTAGGCTCAGGCCATGGTCCTGGGGTCCTGGGACCTAGCCCCACATCCAGCCCCACATCGGGCACCCTGCTCAGCGGGGAGCCTGCTTCTCCCTTTCCCTCTGCCTGCCACTCCCCCTGCTGTGCTCTCTCTCTCTGTCAAATGAATAAATAAAATCTTAAAAAAAAAATAGGCATTCTTTTGTGTTTAAATTCTCCCTCTTGTGCTTAGTACATGCAGAACACCGTGGATGCTTCGTTTACTCACTATCCTAACTGCAGAGGACATTGGCAGGTTTAGATATTCTATGTAAAAAGGAGCTTAGAAACAGCAATTTGATTAGAAGACATAGCTACCCTTATATAGCAATCATGTTTTTATTTTATTTTTTAAATTTAGATTGGGGGCGGGCAAAGTTTTGGAGGAGGCATTTAAACGTTGAGGAGCCACTAAAGCACTGCCCAGCCTCTTTTCGTCGGAGCTACTGGCTGCATATCCAATGTATGTACAGTGTTTAAAACGAATCATTACTATGTGTTTTGTGATCGTATTTTAAAGCTAATAAGGATCTTTCACACATCATTGCATCTATTCGTGGAAACTGAACACATACGTAGTGAAGAAGGGGGAGGGAATGTGGAATTGCATTTACAGGTCCTGATTGGCTAAGCCCAGCAGCTAGAAGAGCAACCTTCGGGCTCTTAAAGTGACTCCCACGGCGTCCTTAGCAACCAGCCTCATTCCCCAGCGACCTCAAGAACCTTGGTGAGTCCCGCTTCGGCGGATTTGAGAGCTCAGGCTGCCACATCCACCATGGGGGCGGCCGGGAGCCCCACAAAGACCCACAAATGGGAGCGCTGAGCCTCGTTCTAGGATTCTATAGCTCTGGCTGTTGGAAGGAGACTACTACTCGCGCCCTAGCCCAGGCCCACCATCCCCGCCCCTCCGAAGAATCTCAGCAGTCCATTGTGGAAACTGCGGCGAGGGCAGGGAGGGAGAAGGTGGCAAATAGCTTTTTTTTTTTTTTTTCCTGGGGAGTCTGAAGGAGGTGTGGTAATTTTCTTATTGCTCCCAGTGGGGAAACTCATTATTTGAATTTGGGTTGCTTGTCCTCCCGGCAACCTTTAATTCAGAACCCTCCTTGCCTTGCTGGACAGTCTTCAAGTCTTTCTATAGTTGGTGAAATTGCACTCCCCCGCCCCCGCCACCCGCCCCCCAGTCTTTTTTTGTACGCAGACTCTTTTGTACTTCAAAAGAGAAAGTCCCGAAGTTTGGGGAAGTGTGTGGTTGTGTGTGTGTTTGGGGTGGGCGATATCTTGAGGATGTGAAATAAAAAGATTTTTAAAAGGCAGTTAATATTGAGATAAAGGTATAAACTATTGATTAGGAAAAATCTCTGTGTGTGGGGGGGGTAAAGTGATGGTAGGATCACCTTATTTACCTTATCTCAGCAATATGTCTGAATGGATTCTTTTTGGTGGTCTTTGATCATATTGTTATTTTTTTAAAAAGATTTATTTACTTATTTACTTATTTATTTATTTATGCATGAGAGAGAGCGCGCATATGTGAGTGAGGGAGGGGCAGAGGAGGAGAATCTCCAAGCTGACTCCCTGCTGAGTGCAGAGGCCCATGGCTACTCCTCCCTGCCCCCAGATCTTACCATCCTGAGATACATGACCAGCTGAAACCAAGAGTCAGCAGCTCAACCGACTGAGCCACTCAGGTGCCCCTGATCAAATTATCTTTTGATCTTTAAGGTTATAGTCTAAATCTTGCATTCTTTAATCACGTTAACTACCCAAAGGCTTGATATAATTTTAATATTGTCTAATTCTCAGAAATTGTCTTTTAAAGTGTACTTTTCCGACACTGTTTTAATCAGAGCTTAAAAAAGTACACTAGGGCTTAATGTTAAAAACTCTCTCTCTCTCTCTTTTTTTTTTTTTTTTAATTTGGGTCTACGCCAGGTTGTGGATGAACTGCCAAGCACTCAGACAGCTTGCTGGAGCTGTTTTAAGAGCTGAAACGTATCTCTCCAATGTGTAAACATTTTTTGTTTTGCTGCCCCATATAAGTCTTTAGATTCAAGGTGAGTACCAGATTTTTATTTCAGTAAGAACTTTTCTGTGTGAACCCTTATGATCTTGATGACTAATGTTCTTTTCTTATTGAACATCTGATTCATTATCAGAACCATTCATTAGCATGATTAATTTGGTAAGTTGAAGTTCATTGTCCATCCAGAGCTTCTAGTAAAGGGCATTGTCCTAAGTGCTTAATAAATAGTTTAGTGCTATCAGTTAGAATTTCCCAAAATGTGTCATGCATGTGACTCTAAGAGATAGTGTTCTAAACGTTTCTCCTGGTCAAGGATAGGAAAAATTATACATTGTACTGCTGATTAGGGAGATTTGCAGTGCACAGGAACATATTAACCACTCCTAGAGATCTTAGGGTATGCAAACCTATTTAATTTTGTTTAGTGCAGGATTTCCCAAACTTACTTCACAACAAAAAGCTTTTAGGAGGTAATTACATCCCAAGAATCTGTATTCCACAAAACATATTTGGGAATTATTATTCAAAACTAAAAACTGTACTCTTTATTTTTGCTTGTATTTCTATAAAAACAACTAGATTAGTTTTTCAATGTAAAACAATCTCATTTGTAGATGTCATGATGGTGTATATAGAAAATGTGAAAGAATTCACTAACAGACTATTAGATCTAATAAAAAAGTTCAGCAAAGTTGCAGTATACAAGATCAATATACAAAAATCACATGCAAGAGAATGAAGTTGGAACCCTGTCTCACACTATATATATAAATTAACTCAAATAGATCAAAGACCTAAATGTAAGAGTTAAGACTATAAAAACCCTTAGGAGAAAACATAGGCATAAATCTCTGTGACTCTGATTTAGGAAATGGTCTCTTGGATATGACAACAAAAGCACATACAATCAAAGAAATAACAGACCCAATGTGTCATCAAAATTATAAACCTTAGTGCTTCAAAGGACACCATACAAAAAGTGAAAAGACAATGCACAGAATGGGAGAAAATTTGGGGGAATCATACATTTGATAAAGGATTTGTATCTAGAAGATATAAAAAATAATAACTCATTAATAAAAGACAACCCAATTAAAAGTGGCAAAGGATTTGAATACACATTTCTTCAAAGGAGATATACAAATGGCCAGTAAGCAGATGAAAAGATGCTCAGTATCATTAGCCATCCGGAAAATTCAAATAAAACCTTTTTATACCCGTTTAGATATTTGTAATTAAAAAGACAAGTTTTAGGGTGCCTGGCTGGCTCAGTCAGAAAAACGTACGACTCTTGATCTTGGGGTTGTGAGTTCGAGCCCCACATTAGGTGTGGTAGAGATTACTTAAATAAATAAATAAATAAATAAATAAAGACAAGTGTTGGTGAGTATGTGGAGAAATTAGAGTCCTTACATATTGCTGGTGAAAATGTAAAATAGTGCAGCCCTTTGGAAAACAATCTGGCAGTTCCTCAAATGGTTACCACATGATCCAGTAATTTCACTCCTTGTATATACTCAAGAGAATTGGAAATATATGTCCACACATACATTTGTATATGATGTTAATGGCATCAGTAAGACTGAACTCATTCAGATCTTCTTAGATTCTTGGATCTCTGTGTCAGCAAGTCCATGGTTAAGACAAGTTTTTACTTACATTTATAGGATATAAAATTTCATGGCCACATGTGTTTATCACTAATGTTACATTGTATGAGGGGTAGAAACAAATATTGAACAAATGCTGAAAACAGTGCTTTTTATAAGAAGTCCAGGAGGGGATACAGAGTGCAGTTGTTGAGAAGAATAAATTTTACATTTTTCTTCTAGTACAGATTGCTGTAATAACTTCATGCACCTGGTACAGTGGTCATTCAGCTCTTAGGTCACTCATATACTTCTCTGGCTATTCACACTTATTTGTTTGCTTAGTGATGCATAGACAAATCATGTGTATCCTTCATATACTGTGGACGTTGGGTTTTTCTAATTACTGCCAAGTTCATCCTACAACATTAGGACCCTAAGAACAGCCAACCAGTGCTTAGTGTCCTTAAAACCTGCAGTCTTCCTTTCCCCAGCCGTGGTTAATTTCTTCCAGAACATAGCAGTAGTACAGAACTCTCAGGTTCAGAACTAAGGTTTTCAGCAGATATCACCTTAGAAAATTCATCAGTGTTATTTTCAGCAGAAATTTTTTCTTGCAGGGGTGCCTAGGTGGCTCGTTGAGCGTCCAATTCTTGGTTTTGGCTCAGGTCATGATCTCAGGGTTGTGAGATGGAGTCCCGCGTTAGGCTCCAAGCTCAGCAGGGAGTCTGCTTGAGATTCTCTCTCTCCTTCTCTCTTTGCCCCTCCCCCTGTTCACGTTCACTCTTTCTCTTTCTCTCTCTCTCAAATAAATAAATAAATCTTTAAAAAGATTTTTTTTCATGCAGATATTAAGATATTTTACACCATGAAGCTTTTTACATTTCTATAGAATATCATACTCACATTCAGTGTTCATTTTTTCATGGTCAATTCTGTCTTGTTTATTGAGCCACAAATCAGTCATTTCCCCTATTTGGAAAGCTTAGCACCATTTTATATCTTTTATATGTTTATTGGTAATTTGCTTTTAGTCTTCATAGTCTGGTTTATTTTTCTTGGCTTTCTCAATCCAAAGTTTGACTTTCTTCAGGGATTTTGTTCCATTCTTTCTTTCTTTTTTTTTTAAGATTTTAGTTATTTGAGAGAGAGAGAATTGCACGAGTAGGGAGAGGGGCAGAGGGATAAGCAGACTCCCCACTGAGTGGGGAGCCTGGTGTGGGGTTCCATCTCACATGGAACAGAGATCATGACCTGAGCCAAAGTCAGACACTTAACTGACTGAGCCACCCAGGTGGCCCTCCATTATTTCTTTGATTCCTGTTTCTTCTCTAATGATTTTTTTGCTCCTTCAGGAATGACCTTAAGATTTTGATTTATGCTTGTTTTAAGTTACTAAAAGAACAATTAAAGACCACCATATTATTTCATAGTTTGGGGCTGCAATGAAATTCTATTGTGTTAAGTACTTTCAATTTTTAAGTATTCCACTCATTAGGTAAAGACATTTACATTATTTGAACTCAGGGCCAAAACAGAGAAAGAATCCTATTAAGAGACAGTTAGGTGGAAAACATATCTTATTCATATTTAAATTGAAATTCCACTGTTTTCTAGATCTTGGCATATATTTATAGAATGTCATATTGACCAAATATTTTTCTTGGGCCATTTTTTCCTCCTAAAGTTACCTGGAGTCCTATCATGGAATTCAGCATCTTTAATGTGATAATATTGGTTTACAGGCCTGTCTTTTTTTCTCCAGATTATAATTTTTTGAGAAAAAGACCATATTTTATTTTTTTATTTTTTTATTTTATTTTTTTAGCCATGTGACTTTTTAAAAAAATTTTATTTTGTTATGTTATGTTAATCACCATACATTACATCATTAGTTTTTTTTTTTTTAAATTTTATTATGTATGTTAGTCACCATACAATACATCATTAGTTTTTGATGTAGTGATCCACGATCCATTGTTTTCGTATAACGCCCAGTGCTCCATGCAGTACGTGCCCTCCTTAATACCCACCACCGGGCTAACCAATCCCCCCTCCCCCCTCCCCTCTAAAACCCTGTCTGTTTCTCAGGTCCATAGTCTCTCATGGTTCATCTCTCCCTCCAATCCCCCCCGCCCATTTTTCCCTTCCTTCCTTAATGTCCTCCATGTTATTCCTTATGTTCCACAAATAAGTGAAACCATATGATAATTGACTTTCTCTGCTTGACTTATTTCACTTAGCATAATCTCCTCCAGTCCCATCCATGTTGATGTAAAAGTTGGGTATTCATCTTTTCTGATGGCTGAGTAATATTCCATTGTATATATGGACCACATCTTCTTTATCCATTCATCTGTTGAAGGGCATCTCAGCTCTTTCCACTGTTTGGCTATTGCGGACATTGCTGCTATGAACACTGGGGTGTATATGGCCCTTCTTTTCACTACATCTGTGTCTTTGGTGTAAATACCCAGTAGTGCAATTGCTGGGTCATAGGGTAGCTCTATTTTTAATTTTTTGAGGCACCTCCACACTGTTTTCCAAAGTGGCTGTACCAACTTGCATTCCCAACAATGTAAGAGGGTTCCCCTTTCTCCACAACCTCTCCAACATTTGTTGTTTCTTTCCCTGTCCATTTTTGCCATTCTAACTGGTGTAAGGTGGTATCTCAGTGTGGTTTTGATTTGGATTTCCCTGATGGCTAATGATGATGAACATTTTTTCATGTATCTGTTAGCCATTTGTATGTCTTCTTCAGATAAGTGTCTGTTCATCTCTTCTGCCCACTTTTTGACTTGATTATTTGTTTTTTGGGTGTTGAGTTTGAGAAGTTCTTTATAGATTTTGGATACCAGCCCTTTATCTGTAGTGTCATTTGCAAATATCTTCTCCCATTCCGTGGGTTGCCTCTTTGTTTTGTTGACTGTTTCCTTTGCTGTGCAGAAGCTTTTTATCTTGATGAAGTCCCAAAAGTTCATTTTTGCTTTTGTTTCACTAGCTTTTGGAGATGTATCTTGAAAGAAGTTGCTGTGGGCGATGTCAAAGAGGTTACTGCCTATATTCTCCTCTAGGATTTTGATGGATTCCTGTCTCACATTGAGGTCTTTCATCCACTTTGAGTTTATCTTTGTGAATGGTGTTAGAGAATGGTCGGTCGCGTTTCATTCTTCTGCATGTGGCTGTCCAATTTTCCCAGCACCATTTATTGAAGAGACTGTCTTTTTTCCATTGCATGTTTTTTCCTGCTTTGTCAAAGATTATTTGACCATAGAGTGGAGGGTCCATATCTGGGTTCTCTATTCTGCTCCAGTGGTCTATATGTCTGTTTTTGTGCCAGTACCATGCTGTCTTGGTGATCACAGCTTTGTAATATAGCTTGAAATCGGGCAATGTGATGCCCCCAGCTTTGTTTTTCTTTTTCAACATCTCCTTGGTGATTTGGGGTCTTTTCTGATTCCATACAAATTTTAGGATTGTTTGTTCCAGCACTTTGAAAAATGTCATTGGAATTTTGATCGGGATGGCATTGAAGGTATAGATTGCTCTGGGTAGCATAGACATTTTAACAATGTTTATTCTTCCGATCCATGAGCATGGAATATTTTTCCATCTTTTTGTGTCTTCTTCAATTTCTTTCATGAGTGTTCTATAGTTCCTAGATTATAGATCCTTTACCTCTTTGGTTAGGTTTATTCCGAGGTATCTTATGGTTTTTGGTGCTATTGTAAATGGAATCGTTTCTCTAATTTCTCTTTCTACAGCTGCGTTGTTAGTGTATAAGAAAGCAACTGATTTCTGTGCATTGATTTTGTATCCTGCCACATTACTGAATTGCTGGATGAGTTCTAGTAATTTGGGGGTGGAGTCTTTTGGGTTTTCCACATAAAGTATTATGTCGTCTGCGAAAAGAGAGAGTTTGACTTCTTCTTTGCCAGTTTGAATACCTTTTATTTCTTTTTGTTGTCTGTTTGCTGTTGCTAGGACTTCTAGTACTATGTTGAACAATAGTGGTGAGAGTGGGCATCCTTGACGTGTTCCTGATCTTAAGGGAAAGGCTCTCATCTTTTCCCCATTGAGGATGATATTCGCTGTGGATTTTTCATAGATGGATTTTATGAGCTTGAGGAATGTTCCCTCTATCCCTATACTCTGGAGAGTTTTAATCAGGAAAGGATGTTGTATTTTGTCAAATGCTTTTTCTGCATCAATTGAGAGGACCATATGGTTCTTCTCTCTCCTCTTATTAATGTGTTCTATCACATTGATTGATTTGCGAATGTTGAACCACCCTTGCATCCTGGGGATAAATCCCACTTGGTCGTGGTGGATGATCCTTTTAATGTATTGTTGGATCCTATTAGCTAGGATTTTGTTGAGGATTTTGGAATCCATATTCATCAGGGATATCAGTCTGAAATTCTCCTTTTTGATGGGGTCTTTGCCTGGTTTGGGGATTAAGGTAATGCTGGCCTCATAGAATGAGTTTGGAAGTTTTCCTTCTGTTTCTATTTTTTGAAACAGCTTCAGTAGAATAGGTATTATTTCTTCTTTGAATGTTTGGTAGAATTCCCCAGGGAATCCATCAGACCCTGGACTCTTGTTTTGGGGGGGGGTTTTGATCACTGCTTCAATCTCGTTACTGGTTATTGGCCTATTCAGCTTGTCAATTTCTTCCTGTTTCAGTCCTGGCAGCTTATAGGTTTCCAGGAAGGCCTCCATTTCATCCAGATTGCTCGGTTTATTGGCATATAGTTGTTGATAATAATTTCTAATAATTGTTTCTATTTCCTTGGTGTTAGTCGTGATCTCTCCCCTTTCATTCATAATTTTATTAATTTGGGTCCTTTCTCTTTTCTTTTGGATAAGTCTGGCCAGTGGTTTATCAATCTTATTAATTCTTTCAAATAACCAACTTCTAGTTTCATTGATCTGATCTACTGTGTTTCTGGTTTCTAATTCATTGATTTCTGCTCTAATTTTAATTATTTATCTTCTAATGCGTGGCTTAGGCGTCATTTGTTGCTTTTTCTCTAGTTCTTTAAGGTGTAGAGTTAGTTGGTGAATTCGGGATTTTTCTATTTTTTTGAGTGAGGCTTGGATGGCTATGTATTACCCCCTTAGGACCGCCTTTGCAGTATCCCATAGGTTTTGGACCAATGTGTTTTCGTTCTCATTGATTTCCATGAATTGTTTAAGTTCTTTTTTGATTTCTTGGTTGACCCAAACATTCTTGAGCAGAGTGGTCTTTAGCTTCCAAGTGTTTGAATTTCTGCCAAATTTTTTCTTGTGATTGAGTTCCAGTTTTAGAGCATTGTGGTCTGAGAATATGCAGGGAATAATCTCAATCTTTTGGTATCAGTTGAGACCTGATTTGTGACCCAGTATATGGTCTATTCTGGAGAAAGTTCCATGTGAGCTCAAGAAGAATGAGTATTCTGTTGTTTTAGGGTGGAATGTTCTGTAAATATCTATGAGGTCCATCTGGTCCAATGTATCATTCAAAGTTCTTGTTTCCTTGTTGATTGTCTCCTTAGATGATCTCTCCATTGCTGAGAGTGGAGTATTGAGGTCTCCTACAATTAACGTATAGTTATCAATGTGACTCTTTATTTTGGTTAACAGTTGGCTTATGTAGATGGCTGCTCCCATGTTGGGGGCATAAATATTTACAATTATTAGATCTTCTTGTTGGATAGACCCTTTAAGAATGATATAGTGTCCTTCTGTGTCTCTTATTACAGACTTTAGTTTAAAATCTAATTTGTCTGATATAAGAATTGCTACCCCAGCTTTCTTTTGAGGTCCGCTGGCATGGAAGATAGATCTCCATCCCTTCACTTTCAGTCTGGATGTATCTTTAGGTTCAGAATGAGTCTCTTATAGACAGCATATGGATGGGTTCTGTCTTTTTATCCAATCTGCAACCCTGTGCCGTTTTATGGGAGCGTTTAGGCCATTCACGTTGAGAGTGATTATTGAAAGATATGGATTAATTGTCATCATGTTGCCTGTGAAGACGTTGTTTTTATAGATCGTCCCTATAAATTTCTGTTGTAGATCACTCTTGGGGTCTTTCTCCTTTTATAGAATCCCCCTTAATATTTCTTGCAGGGCCGGCTTAGTGGTCACGTATTCTTTCAGTTTCTGCCGGTCATGGAAGTTCTGCATCTCTCCATCCATTCTAAATGAAAGCCTTGCCAGATAAAGTATTCTTGGCTGCATGTTCTTCTCATTTAGTACCCTGAATATGTCTTGCCAGGCCTTTCTGGCTTGCCAGATCTCTGTGGATAGGTCTGACGTTATTCTGATGTTCCTCCCTCTGTACGTAAGGAATCTCTTCCCCCTAACTGCCCTTAAGATGGTTTCCTTGGTTCTAAGATTTGCAAGTTTTACTATTACATGCTGGGTGTTGGCCTGTTTTCCTTGATCTTAGGAGGGGTCCTCTCTGCCTCTAGGACTCAAATGTTTGTTTCATTCCACAGATTAGGGAAGTTCTCAGCTACGATTTGCTCAAATACATCTTCTAGCCCTCTCTCTCTCTCCACTCCCTCCGGGATTCCAATGATTCTGACATTGGGATGCCTCATGGTGTCACTTATTTCTCTGATTCTATTTTCATGGATTCTGAGTTGTTTTTCCCTGGCCTCCTCTTTTCCCTTTTTATCTATTATATTGTCTTCCAGGTCGCTTATTCTCTCTTCTGTCTCAGTTACCCTAGCTGTTAGATTATCTAGGTTGGATTGGATCTCATTGATAGCATTTTTAAGTTCTGCCAATTCACCTTTTATTTCTGCCCTTAGAGACTCTATGTTGCCATTAATTGATTTCTCCATTCTAGCCATTGTCTTCACAATTGCTAGCCTGAATTCCATCTCCAACATCTTGGTTATATCTGCATCCATTTGTAAATCTGCAGCATAAGTCATAATCTCTGAGTCTTTTCTGTTTTGGGGGCTCCTCCTCCTAGTCATTCTGTTGATGGGTGTTTGAAGGAATGTATGGAGTCCAAATTATTGACCAGAGCCCAAGCAAGATGCACCTGTTTTCTTGGGACCTTAGGGTTGCTGGCCTCTTGTTTTCCCAGCCTATCTTCTGAGGGAGGGGCCTGCCGCGCTGTTACTCAGGCAACCCTGTTTGGGCGGAGTTGCCCTGCGCCCCTGTGGCGGGGGATGGGCTCAGTGGGAATCAGTCTTTGGGGCTTTTGTTCTCTGGCGTCTCTTCCATGAGTCAGAGCAGAAGAGACCGTTTCCAACCCTCTGCCTCAGAGCAGAGAGATTGCAGTCTGTTCTTCAGCGAGCTCTCCAGGCCACACCATCTCTGTTTCTGTCCGTGCTGCTATAAACTGCAGCGTCCTGGGTTGTGCGCCCCTCCGCAGCACTCCCAGTCCTGCCTCCAGGTCGGGTGCATCTCTGCCCTTTGTGCTTCTAAAACGGCCAGCCGCTCCCAGTTCGCGCGCACACGACTCTGCCGCTCAGGGTTTCCACCCCGGGGGTTGCAGGTCGAACCGGGTTTCCATCTCGGAGGCTGCAGTTCCCGTGTGCGCGACCATCGCTCCGGGTTTCTGTCTGGGGGCGCTGCGGTTCGCGTGCGCGCGACCCCGCCAGTCTGGTTTTCCACCCTGGGGGCTGCCCTAAAGTCCTTTCCCCGCCGCTACCGGTCTGTGAGTCTGTGCCCTGTCTCCAGGGCGCGAGGCTGTCACTCACGGGCGGTGTAGGATCCCCACGTCCAGGCACCCTCCCGCTGCCATTTATCCTCCGATATCTGCCCGCAGAATCATGGCTCTCCGCTTCGTACCTCAAAACCAACCGCCTGCGATATTGTTTGTAGAGATCCAGATCTTACATCTCAGGCTGGTTTCGTGGGTGCTCAGAGTGGTCTGGTAGATATCCAGCTCAATTCCAGGGACCAGTTGAAATAGGGTCCCCTACTCCTCCGCCATCTTTCCCCCCTCCCCTACATCATTAGTTTTTGATGTTGTGTTCCATGATTCATTGTTTGCATATAACACCCAGTGCTCCATTCAATACGTGCCCTCTTTAATACCCATCACCAGGCTAAACCATCCCCCCACCCTCCTCCCCTCTAGAACCCTCAGTTTGTTTCTCAGAGTCCATAGTCTCTCATGATTCGTCTCCCCCTCCGATTCCCCCCCCTTCATTTTTCCCTTCCTACTATCTTTTCTCTCTTTTTTTTAACATATAATGTATTATTTGTTTCAGAGGTACAGGTCTGTGATTCAACAGTCTTACACAATTCACAGTGCTCACCATAGCACATACCTTTACCCTCCCCAGGAGAGACCATATTTTAATTATCTTCCAAACACAGGAAGCTCAGACATCATTAACACTTTTATTTTTGTGAAAACCAAACCAAATTGAATTCCCTAACTGGCAACCACTTGAAATGAATAATGTGAATATTGTTTGACAGTGCTAAATATAAAATAGTCAAAAACATTCTCTTATTTCTAGTTTATATGTTAGTGTGTGTGTGTGTGTGTGTGTGTGTGTAGTTTTCTTTATTTCATCTTCTCTATTGAATGTTGCAAATGAGTAAAAAGTACTGGCATAAGCAAAAACCCAATAAAATAATTCATGGAAAATTACATCCATTTTTGCAATTTCTTCACAGACCATTGATCACATTAGTAGTTTATATCAAAGTCAAATGGCTTCCTATGATGAATATCAACCTAAATAAAGAGGTAAGCTGAGGCAAACTCGAATAACCAGAAATTGAGTTTATTCAGGAATAGTAGAGAAATTGCAATTTGGGAAACACAAACTATAGCAAACTACAGGCAGATTTGTTGAAGGTTTGGGGTGAACTATATTTATCAGAAAGGAGTGCAGAGAAGGGGGAAGTCCAACCAGAGTCCAAGCAGTAAGTTCATTGCTTTTGGAATGGGGAAAGATTCTTGGTGGATGTTCATTGGTGGGAAGATAAGTTCCCATATTCTGAAAGCCAGGCATTTACAGGGGAGCCCGTCTCTCATTTCTTGAGTTTCATTTGCCTGATGGTGTATGTTTGATATTCTCCATTCCATATCCTATGGTTATATTTTAGATTCAAATTCTTTCACAGTGAGTAAAAGAGATTTAAGATATTTCAGTCAGAACAAGACTATATTACTTAAGTATTAGATCATTGCAATTTTCCTGAATAAATGAGTAAATAAGAGATTGATTAATGATGAATGAAAGTAGTTCCTGTTTAAACTTTACTGGTTCTTTTTAGTTCATTTTCCTTATTGTCCAAGGCTTTGTAAATCATCTGTAAATATTTTAAAACTTCAGTTTTCAGTATCTTGAATATCCCTGTTTCATATTAATTATGAATAGTTATTTTACTTGCTACTACAAAATTAAAATACATGTACTAGTTATGAATCATAGTCAATGGATTTATGTATTGCAAGAAATATTTCTGTACTTTGTTTAAATTGACTGTGTATACTCCAAGCCTCTGTTGTGCTTGACTGTAGATATTCAGTCTCAGTTTTGATTAGTCTTGCCCCTGCCCTTGGGTTATACAAAGGTCCTAGGTACTCACATGTCATGAAAACATTGGAGAGTCACCATGAGGCATTGGGGCAATTGTCACATCTATGTGGTCCTCTCTGTTTTGGCATAACTTCTGGGCCACAGTGAGGCTTGGAGAAGATTTTTATGCCTCTCTTATGCTGTGGGATCCAGTCTTTCAAGATGCAGTACCCAGACATTTCTTCCATGGTACAGTCACCTCCAGGGGATGCTACTACAAGAAAGGAGATGGCTCTGAATGACCTGTTACCTTCCAGGAAACATCTCTCCCCACAATCCCCAAAGCTTTTTTCCTCCTTATAGGCACCCAGTGTCATCTCTTTAATGAGGTTAATTTTTTGTTTTTGCTTTTTTAAGATGGAGTGAAGCCAGAGACTAAAGGCAGTTTTAGCTTTCTGCTTTGGAGAAAATCAGGCAAGAATAGAGAAGTACAAACCAAAAGGAAGAGTTCTTAAAATACATAAAGCCATCATATTTAAGAGGCATCTATGATACTCCATCACTCATACTTCTCTTACAAACTAAACCTTTTTCGTCTTTTAACCATTTCCAAAAGGGACATAGTTTTATATCTCCTCACTTTTTCCCTCATGCCACTTGGTAAAATAGATCAATTGTTTGTTTTTAATATAAGTGTAGGGCCCCAGAATGGATGAGATAATCTAGTTCCCATCATATTTTGCACAAAATGTCTGTAATTAAGATTTATAACTGATACATATAATATAATTTTGCAGTGGCAAATAAAATAATTAGCTATTTTAAAAAACACAGTTGATGTCAATATAATTCACATACTCAAACTTTATGCTCCAGCAATCTGAATATTCCCTAGTCTGAGTTTGGATTTTTATTGTTGGCGACAGGGCTATATTAAAGGGTTTTAAACAGGAGAGGGAGTCTGGGGGAAGAAGGCAATGATCAGGAGATTTATATTTGGAAAAGTTACTCTGGCAGTCATATAAAAGATGAGGCTAGAGGAAGAGAGATCAGGAGGAGACTGGAAGATAAGAAGTTATGGTATTAGTCTAGGACAAAGGTAATAGTGTCCTGATTTAGGAGAATGGCAGAAGGGATTAGAAGGAGGTTTGATTAACAGAGCTTCTTTGAAGATGGGAATCAATACAACATAGCGACATATAGTGCCTCCCCACTGTTTTGATGCTACACAAGCCAGTGAAAAACCCGAAGCAAGGTGAGGCCTGACAATGACCATGAAAGCAAGATTTAGATGCAGCCTTGGTTTCTTGTGAGTGTGAAGCTGCCAAACAGATCCCAAATTGTCTAGGTTTGGAGTTAAAAGAATGTTTAACATCAGAGAAATACACTTCTATCTTGTCTGAACCATTGTCGTTTTTACCTTCTGGTTTATGTCAGTAAATTTAATTCTAATATAATATATTCTCCTACAGTCTTATTTTTATTGAGGTAAAATTTGCCTATAGTGAAATGCATGAATGTTCATTGTACAATTCAGTGAGTATTCTGGGTATTTTTGGCCGCAACCATTCTAAAACTTAGTGGCTTAAATAATTTTTTTAAAAATCAACTCTCATGGTTCTGGAGTTGATTATACACAATTGGGTAACTCTCATCTGGGGTCTCTCCTGTGATTTCAGTTTGATGTCAGCTGAGGCTCTAGTCATCCAAAGGCTTTGCTGGGCTGGATGTCCATGGCTCAGTCATGTGGCTGGCAGTTGCTGCTTGCTGTCACCTGGGGCCTGGCTGGGTACTCAGCTCGAGTATCAACCAGAGCTCTTATGCATGGCTTTCCATGTGATGTTGGCCTCCCATCATGGTGGCTGGACTCTGAGAGAACATCCTTAGGAGACCTAGAAGGAAACAGCGAGGCTTTTTTATGGTCTAGTTTCATTGTGCCACAGTCTTGCTTCTGTCACATCCTGTCATTCCAGCAAGTCACTAAGTTAGGCCCAGATTCATGGGGAGAGTAAATTAGACTCCATCTCTCTTGATGGGTGACAAGGCCACACTAGAGAACAACATATAGTATGGGAGATATTGCTGTATCATTTTGAAAAAATGTGGTCTGCTACATTGAGTTTTGGTACATATTCATGCTCGTGTTAGCACCTCCAATATCTAACATTTCCATCTGTACCTTCCATTCAGTCTCCAGCCCCAAGTCTCATCCTCCCATAGACCATCACCATGGAATAGCTTTGCCTGTTCTTAAACTTCATGTATTTGGAATCATATAATCTGTGCACTTTTGTATTTGGCTTCTTTTACTCAATGTATTTTTGGTGCATGTAGCAGTAGTTTGCTTTTTATTACTGAGAAGAATCCTATTAAATATATTTTTATATGCAATGGTTTTATTATCATTTAATTCTAAGTATTTTTTTTTAAAGATTTTATTTATTTATTTGAGAGAGAGAGAGAGAGAAAGCAGCAGAGGAGGGGGAGGGTCAGAGGGAGAAGCAGGCTTTCCTCTGAGCAGGGAGCCTGTTGCGGGCCTCGATCCCAGGACCCTGGGATCATGACCTGAGCAGAAGGCAGACGCTTAACCGACTGAGCCACGCAGGCGCCCCTACAAAGTTGTTTTTAAAGACAGGAGCCAAAAGCTTGTGTTAATTAGTCATCTTTAGTGGCATTGAATTACATATCACTACCTTTTTTATATACTGTTTATTCAGAAATCTTCTTTTAATTGGATGTAATCTATTTTTTTAAAAGCTTTTATTTATTTATTTGATGGAGAGAGAGCACAAGCAGGGGAAGCAGCAGGGAGAGGGAGAAGCAGGCTCCCGCTGAGCAGAGAGCCTGATGTGGGACTCGATCCCAGGACCCTGGGATCATGACCTGAGCCAAAGGCAGACGCTCAACTGACTGAGCCACCAGGCGCCCCTGGATGTAATGTATTTTTTGTATGTGCAGATTCTTCTGAGATTTTTATGTATTTTTCGCATAAATATACTGTCCCTCTTTTCCCATATTTACACCTCTTTTTTCTTTTTCTTTCTTTCTTTTTTTCTTGGCTAGGACTGCTTATAAAATGTTGAATTAAGTCAGAAGAATATGAATATCCTTTATATTGTTCTTGGCTTCTCAGATAAAGCTTCTAAAATTTTGTTGTTAATTTCATGTTTCTTTTAGGTTTTTTTTAGGTAGCTTTAATTAAATTAAGGAAAACTGAGATCCCTAGCTTGCAGAGTTTTTTTTATTTTATTTCATTTTTTTATAATCATGAATGAATACTGGATTTAATTAATTAATCCTTAGTGTATATAAAAATATTTTCTACTTTTTTGTCTTAAGTTCATCAATGTTGTGGCCTGTGATAATAGATTTTTATAATATTAAATCATCCTGGCTCTTCTAGACTAATTCTTCTCAGTTGTAATGAATTATTTTTTATTGACATTGCTAGATTTGGTTTCCTTGTGTTTTATTTAGAATTTTTGCAGATATGTTAATAGGTGAGATTTCCGTGTAAATTTATTTTTCCATAATGATTCAAATCCTGTAACCTTGAGTGGTTTAGAAATTTATCTCTTTTGCATAGGATCTGCTAATATTGTTGAAACTCTAAAAAGGCATAAAAATAATAAAATTATGGAAAACTTTAGGAAGGTGTTCTGGGGAGAAAGAATGAGCATAATAATAAAAGAAAATGACAAGCTAATTTAAATAATTATATTAACAGTTTTAAAAGCAGTTTTTGTTTAAGTGTTCTGTTTATTCTTTTGGTTATCATAAAATATTATGATATATCTGTTTTGGAGTTGATTAAATGATTAGAGAGAATCTGATATATATCATATCATATTTATTTGTCTATTTATGTGATATTATATATGGTGGCCCTATGACTTTTAATTAAATACTGAGAAGAAATTAAGTCTATGTAAGTGTGAATCAATACTCTAAAAAATGTTATTATATAAAACTTTAATCGTGCAGAAAAGTTGGGAGATTAGTAAATTAATCCCCATTTACTTTTAGCTCAGATTTAACAATTATCAGTTAAGTTCATACATTGTGATGTATTAATTATATAATATTTTTATGTCTGAAATATGTATTACTTGATGCATTTCTATGATTAATTAGAGGAATATTATACAAAGAACAAATAGTAAGTAATGAGTATTACTCTTCATTTGGATAGTAATGACTCATTCACAGGAGATGCTATTGTTATTATTATTATTTTGAACAATTAGCCTTTTTATTTTAATTTTCCATTACATCTAAAATCAATATTAAAAAAATACATTTGCTGTATTTATGAAGGTATCAATGAATTGTATATTAGTTTCCTATGGTTGCTGTAACAAATTACCACAAACTTGGTGGCATAAAATTCATTTTCTCACAGTTCTGGAAGCCAGAAGTCCAAAATCAGTTTCACTAGGCAGAAATCAAGGTATTGGCAGAGCTGCACTTCCTCCAGAGGCTCTAGGGGAAAAATCTGTTCCTTGCTTCATTCAGCTTCTGTGGCTACCAGCATTCCTTCATTTGTGGCCACCTTGCCAGATACTATTATAATCCCTATTTATAGATGAAGAAACTGAGGTACCTGACAGTGAAGTGATTTGCACAGTAACCCAGATGTAATCTGTGCTGGTGTGAGAATTGAAAGCAAGCTGTCCCTGCTACACCATACAGAAGTGTGAGAAGGAGACCTCACAGAAGTAGGGAGAGATAAGCCAAGGGTAGAGTGTCATGATAAATGAAAAAAGAAGACACTTATTTCTAGAAGGGATGGTAGGCAGAGTCAGTTACTATGGTGGGATCAGGCGAGATCGGTACTGAAAAACTCTTCATGGAATTGTTTACCTGGAAATCGTTGTCAGCCTTGGGAAGATGATCTCAGTGCTGGCACAACAGAAACTAGATTCTAAATAGTGGATGTTCTGCACTGGAATAAATTTAAGAGTAGATATAATTTAATATAAAAATCATATCTGATAGAAGTAAAGGGTGAAATCACACTGTCTTTTTGCCCACTTCAGATAAATATGCAAAGTAAATCTGTGGAATTTATTTAAATTATAACTATCCCTGGAAAGTGGTAGAGAAAATGTGAGTTACTGTAGACCATCCTCTGCGGTGGAGTGCTGTATAAATCAAGAAAATCAGAGCAAATGAAGAGGTGGGTCTAAGAAATAGTTGCTGTCAAAAATAATGATTTTTTTTTTACCTCTCATTTCAGTATTTGAGGGAAGACTTTATTTAAAAAGGAGAGCAATCCAATCTTTAAGATCATTTTTATTCACTTAAGATTTTGTTTTCATTTCAATCCACAAATTCAGTCAGCACCATATGTTTTGGGTACTATAGAGAATATAAGGGTATTTAAATCTTAAAGATCTATTTAACTTATAAAAAAGCTCATTTTAAATTTACATCATGTTTTGCTGATTCAGGGAAAATGTCTATTTCTTGACGATGATGTAAAAGCGAAATAATCCAATTTAATAAGTCACCATTCTAATCTCTTTACATTTAATGATTGTGATTTCTCAGCAAAAGAAATGTGTCTTGTATGTGATAGCAGAAAAATAAAAATTCTTGTCATCATTTTACTTTTCTTGTTTTAAGGTGGTGTTACTTAAAGAGCTTGATATATGCCTCTGTCTGCCCCTTTTTATACAATTCACCAGTCAACATCCCTGCATGTAACTGTCCTGAGAAGGAATAAAATGGTACAAATGATTACCCTAGTAGGTTTTAACAAATGGTTCAACAAAACTTTTTATTAAATAGGGTGGTAGAACCTTGGTGTGATGGCTCCACTAATCATTAGTATATGTGACTCCAGTTACATTACAATGCAAAAAGGCCCTACTGTACACACAATAATAATAATAATAATAACAACACGACTTCCTTGTTGAAAGCTTCAGGGTTTGGATTCTACTGAGAAATTGATGAAATATCTATGTTTGTATTTTTTTTTTTTTTAAGTAGTCTCCATGCCCAGTGTGTAGCCCAGTGAGGGACTTGAACTCATGACCCTAAGATCAAGAGTCAGACGCTTAACCAACATAGCCACCCAGGCACCCCTTAGTGAAGAATATTCTTATGAAAAAAATAAAAATTTTGTTAAAGTTGATAACATTTTTAGATTCTCTATTTTGAGGTATCTTTGGGTGGAGGGGAGTCATTTTAAACCTTGTTTTCTTTGTTTATTTACCCCACTGAGGATTTCATTCTAACATCTCAACGGGAAACATTTTTGAAGACATTCATCTTTTCTTTTGAGAAACTTGAGATTATTTGATTGTTGTTTCTTTTACTCTTAGTCAAAAGCAATCCTAACTAGTAAAATACATTGGTGAGTCATACTGTCTTTCTTCTATATCACATTGCTATTCAGATAGTATTTGAATGACAGACTATTGTTGGTTAAGCACTAGCACTGTTACTTTCAAGATTGGTAATCCCAAAATAAGGCAGAAATAGAGAGGAAGCTTGTAGAAACTTCTACAGCAACTTGACATTTTCCACCCATCCAATCTGGGGGAGTCTCATCAACAGGGTATTGTGGAACTTGCATGTTGAGTAGATGGTGCAAATACTTAACACTAGTACCAGCAGATGAGCAAGATCTTTGGAAAATAGCTTCAATGATTAGTTCAAACAATTATTCTCTAACTTCTTGAAATCTCAAAAAATATGACTGACTGTAGTCAGTCCTATAAAATATATCACTAAATGGCTAAGAGCTCTATGTCAGTACACCTAACACATGCACACAAAGACCAGTTTGCTTTCCATTCAATTTCCCTTCAGTTATTTTTCTTCCTAGGTTGCCTGTATTTTTTCTTTTCTATTCATTTGGAATTAAATTTTTGTTTTATTTATTTATTTATTTTTTAAAGATTTTATTTATTTATTTGCGAGAGAGAATGAGAGACAGAGAACACGAGAGGGAGGAGGGTCAGAGGGAGAAGCAGACTCCCGGCTGAGCAGGGAGCCCGATGCGGGACTCGATCCCGGGACTCCAGGATCATGGCCTGAGCCGAAGGCAGTCGCTTAACCAGCTGAGCCACCCAGGCGCCCCATTTGGAATTAAATTTTTAAAAGTAATTTATCTTAGAGTATGTCTGACTCAAATTTGCATTTCTAAACTTTATTTCTGAAGTATGTTTTAAGAATTGTAGGTTTCGGGCGCCTGGGTGGCTCAGACGGTTAAGCATCTGCCTTCGGCTCAGGTCATGATCCCAGAGTCCTGGGATCGAGTCCCGCATTGGGCTCCCTGCTCCTTGGGAGCCTGCTTCTCCCTCTGCTTCTCTCTCTCTCTCTCTCTGTCTCTCATGAATAAATAAATAAAATCTTTAAAAAAAAAAGAATTGTAGGTTTCTTTTTTCTTCTTTTGAAGACTTTGTCTTAGTGTAATTAAACATCTAATCTTCATAATTTTATGTGACTCACAATAAATACTTGTCAAACATAACAGCAACAGTAAATTTGCAACATTTGTTACCATATTTATCAAATTAACTCTTTGACTATCCCTGTCTTTATTATTGTTGTTTGATGCTTATGTGTACTTTATTTCCATCATTAATGATTGTAATTATTTTCCTGAGTTCCTTTTAAGGTAGAAATATCCGATGTGAATCCAATGTGGTGATGTTCACTGTTAAAAATTAAACTCCTGAGTATATTAGTCCGGTTTGGGAATAACTTATATTGTATATTAAAATTAGGGTCACTCTAAAGGACATCCCTATATATAGCCCTGTATAGCTGCTGCCTTAAAAATACATTTATTTTATATTCTAATGGATATAGATTATTAGAAGCAGACCTTGCTATAACCAATAGCAAGAGATAATAATGTTTTGTGTTTATAATCCATTTTGTACTGGATATTTTCCCATTGGCCATCCAGATCCATTTTCCATCCTTCTCCACTCTGCCTTATACCTTCTCTGGCTTCTAGTTTGGCTTAGCTAATGGGAAGTACAGGCAGGTGATTGGAGTGGAGAGCAGGAGAGTGAGATCAAAGTTCCTGTTCTCTAGCCTTCCTCTTAGCAGGCAACCTCAGATGGGCTGCATGTCTAGATCAAAGGCCAAAGTTTTTTATTAAACACCACTTTCCTACAGCTATTCTTTCTGGGTCCTTCTTTCCCCCGGTTCCAAGAGTGGTGGGCTCACCCCCTTCTTCCAGACCCTGAGAAGGCACCATCTCAGGTTTTATTTTATTGTATTTTTTTTATTTGAATAACTCTGCCCATCTCTTTGGAATCTCTTTATTTAGTTACTCCATTTGAGTGTGCTGTCAGCTTCCTGCTAGAACCTTAATTAATGATAAGTTTTAAAAATTACCTAGCTTAAAAATTAAGTGCAAAATAGTTCAGTGTAAATCTGACTACCTATTTCATTACTTCATCTTGCTATTTAAATACTGCACTAAATAAAAATAGTGTCTTCTCGTTTTGGTCTTATACTCATAAAATGTATTCAGACATTCTTCAAAAAGAAAATAAATCTGGATGTGAGGACAAGCTGAGAAAGCATAATCTAACTGGTAAGAAGACAGAAGACAAAAAAAGTTTACAAGTAATTTTAAAAAACAGAAAGCATAGTAATCTAATAATGATTACAAGCCCCCACATAAAGCTTCTTATATACTAAGCTCTATTCTAACCAATGTACATATATTGACCTATGTATTTCTTATAGCAACTCTGTAAGGAGGTACTATTCCCATGTACAAGTGGGGAAACTGAGACACAGGGTAGTTAAGTAAATCAGTTTGATTGTATCCTCTTAACTACTATGCCATGATGTTCTTCCAATGGTTTTGCTGATAAAACAGCTAAAGTATAATAAAGGCTAAGTATTATATGAAAAGATAAGTTTTTAATACTAACATAATAGAAAGAACATGGGTTTTCAATTCAAAGTTGGGTTTGACTCCTGGGTCTGACATTTTAAATTTAAATTTAAATTCTTCCTTACTGTAATTTTTTTCTTAGCCTGGTTTTCCTTCTTGCCACCCTTTTCCCCACAAATCATGAATTTGCATATTATGTATTATTTGGTACTATAAGTGCATTTGTATTCTAACATAAAATTTAATATTTTTCTTTAGGTTTATGATCTGTGAATATGCCTGTTAACAAATCACCCATGATTAATAAATTAGGAGTGATATCTTCCTCTTATCATGAAAAACTCTTGAGGTTTAAAATTCAAAATTTAAGGAAAAGAAGGAAACATAAATCAAAGTAAGTCTGAAAAAACTTTCATTTTATTAAACTAGCAGACCCATATGCATTATAGAATTTAAAAAGTACAGAATATTATGAATAATTTCTTTAAAATCACATATAGTTCTAAAATATGTACATCTATATATTTACTATTTTTAAAATAAATATTCATAATTTATAGTGATCATATCTTTCTAAAATTTTAAATTCTACACTTTTTGTTTAAAATAAGCATTTTTTCTATAATTATAAATGTCTATTAAGTTGCCATAATAATCTGTGAAATGCATAAGAGAAAGCATTTAATAACTACTATATTGTGAAGCACTTTGGTTATTTCTATGTCCTTTGCTATTTCAAATTAAGCCAAAATAGAGTGTCTTTCTGCATTTCAAATTATTTTCTTGGGATAAAGTTTTTAAAATGAAGTTACTAGATCAAGGCTTGTTGATAATTTAAAGATTGCGTGTGATTTTAAGAAATTTTTAAAAACTTAAAAATGAGAATTATAGAATATGTAAGAAAACTTGCATGGTGACATTTGGCTACGTTTGTTTCAAATATTTTTCTTTAATAAAGAATAGATGAACAGATGAATGTGAAGCTCTTTGACCACCTGCCCTCCCAACTAAAATAATTGTGGTATATATCATTTCTGTTCATTTTTCTACTTTAATATGCATGAATATAAAATTGCATTTTCCATGTAAATATAAATGTAATTATACCTAACTCATTTATCTGTGACTTGATTTTTTAAAAGTCGATGTTATGTTTTTAATTCAGTCCATACCGATAATTATGTTTTATTATTGATAATTATTTCTTCATTCATTTTAGTGGCTGTATAGTGTTACTTTAAATGAATACTTCTTGTTTTACTTATTTTCCAAATTTTTGCCAATGAATCAGTGCTATAGTGAAAATCATTATATATTTCTCTTTGTATACCTGGGTAAGTGCTTCTTTGGAGTGGGATTTTTTATTCCTCACTTTTTGAATTTTACTTAATGCTCTTGGTCTCTAGAGTTTACATTGTCTTCACCAGTTATATGAAAGTATCACCTCCCCCATCTTTGCCATCACCTGATATTGTCAGACTTCTTCATATTCGTCATTGTAATAGGCCACAAGTGGCACTTGCCTGATAACTAGTTTTTTTTTTAAATCTCTGATAACTAATGAGACTCAGCATCTTTTAATATTTGTTACCATTAGAATTACTTTTATGAGTTATCTGTTTATATATTTTCCAATTTATTTTTGTGTTTTTTCTTATCGATATTTGATATTCCTAAATATTTGTTATGAATTCTTTCAGTCTGTGGCTTGTCTTTTAACTTTGTTTTTGTGATGCCTTTCATCATACAGAAGTCCTGGAAATTAATATAGTCATTATGATTTTAAGATTTTATGATTTCATTGCTGATTTTGTTTATTCACTCCATTAGTCCATTTCATTAACATACTGTGAACTATCCATTCATTCTTCTCTTGTTGGCCACTTCAATTATTTCCTGTTTACGGTTATTATGAACAATGTTTTCATGAACATTCTTGTACTGAGCATCCTAGCACATATCCTAAGGTACATACCTGGGAATGGAATTGTTGGATCATGGGATATATGCCATTTAGTGAACAGAACTTATTCTCAGTCTTTTGTGATTAGTCATTTTTGTATTTTGGTTAAGAAATCTGTGTCCACCTCGGGGCGCCTGGGTGGCTCAGTTGGTTAAGCAACTGCCCTGGGCTCAGGTCATGATCCCGGAGTCCCGGGATCGAGTCCCACGTCAGGCTCCCTGCTCAGCAGGGAGTCTGCTTCTCCCTCTGACCCTCCTCCCTCTTATGCTCTCTGTCTCTCATTCTCTCTCTCGCAAATAAATAAAATCTTAAAAAAAAAAAAATTAAAAAAAAAAAAAGAAATCTGTGTCCACCTCAAGATCATGTAGATATTCTTATACATGATTTTCTAAAAAAACTTACTGTTTTGTCTTTCGTGTAATACATGTAGAAATGATTTTCGTTAATGGTGTTATGTACAGGTCTAATTTTCCTTTTTTATGTAAATACCTAGTTGACCAACACCATGTTTTGAAAAGAACATCCTTCTCCAATATTTTGCTAGTACAACTATTGCATAAATCAAGTGTCTGCATATAATGGGTGTTTCTGGCTTTTCTATTCTGTTTCACTGATCTATTTGTCTCTATACCAATGCCATACTGCCTTAATTACCATCATTTTAATAATAACAATAGTCAACATGACCGATTTTCCAAATTTGTTCTTCTTTGTTGATATTATTTTTAGGATCAGCGTGTCATATTTTTTTCAAAAACTTGTTGGGATTGGTTAATGGATTTTTTTGAATTTATAGATAAATTTGAGGATAATGACATCTTTATCATAATAAGGATTCCAACTTATGAATAAGATATAACTTCCATTTATTTAGTTATTTGTACAATTTTCTCAATGAAGTTTGAATGTTTCTTTCATAGGGGGACTGTGCATCTTTTGTTAGGTTTATTTCCATGTATTTGGTATTTTTTTAAGCCTTGTCAATTTTTAAAAAAAATTTTTTTTAAAGATTTTTATTTATTTATTTGACAGAGACAGACACAGTGAGAGAGGGAACACAAGCAGTGGGAGTGAGAAAGGGAGAAGCGGGCTTCCTGCGGAGCATGGAGCCCGATGTGGGGCTCGATCCCAGGACCCTGGGATCATGACCTGAGCTGAAGGCAGACGCTCAATGACTGAGCCACCCAGGCGCCCCAATTTTTAAAAATTTTATTTATTTATTTATTCATGAGAGAGAAAGAGGCAGAGGGAGAAGCAGGCTCCCTGTGGACTCGATCCCAGGATCCTGGGATCATGACCTGAGCCAAAGGCAGATGCCCAACCAACTGAGCCACCCAGGCACCCTGTATGTGGTATTTTTATACTATTATATGTTTTACACATATATTTTTTAATAGATTTTTTCTAGCTGTTTCCAGAAGAGAGAAATACAATTGAATTTTATACATTGATTTTACATGCAATTATATTGCTAAATTCTCTTATCGATTCTGAACATGTTTATCTCAATCCTGATTTAAAAAGAACACTCTTAACATTTCATGATTAAGTATAGTTAATGTCCTCAAACCTTATCTGGCAATATAATTCTAATTTGTGGTTTTTTAAAATTCCACTAGACTTCATTACTAATTTAAGTAGTTAATGTTCTTTTATATTTTATTTACTGTTAATCACTTTCCTTGTTTTCCCTTCCTTTTTGCTTCTTAGACGTTGTCTTTTGTCAGATATACAACTTCTAAAATTTTCCTTTATGAGAATTTTTTGTTGAGAACATCTGATTCTGTTAGTGTGAATATATTTTTATTTTATTCTTATTCTTGAAGGAAATTTAAAACTGAATATGGAATTATCTTTGGTCTGTTATCACTTTTATTCCATTTTTTCCCCGTTAGCGGATTGATGACATTCCACTCATTGCTTCCATTATTGCTGTTGAGAAGTTAGGTGAAATTTTGATGCTATTTCTTTAATATTAATTTGTGTCCTCCCACCTTGAGTGCTTTCAAAAATTTCTTATTGTCTTACATTTCCTGCAATTTTACTATGATGTGTCAGAATGTAATTTTAAAAAATTATTCTGCTTGGATCTCTCAACCCTTTTAAATCTGTGGCCTGTGTCATGATTCCTGAAAAGTTATCAGATACTGTTTTTTCAGAAATTACCTTGACAACTCATTTTCTCTCCTTCTGAGAGTCTTGACTAAATGTGTATTAGATCATCTCATTGTATATTGACCTTTCACTCTTTCACTCTTTCGTCTCCATTTTCCTTTTTTTGGTCTCTTTTTACTATACTTTGAATAATTTATTCTGGTATGTGACGTTTTCCATGTGTACTTCTCTTGTTACCAATTTTCCCATTGAGTTTTAAAATCTGCCTGAGGTGTAAATCTGCACTGAGACTGATCTCAGCAACACACACACACACACACACGCGCGCGCACATACTTTTTTCTTTCTCTTTATTTTTCTGCTGAGCACTAAGGCAGCCTTCTCTACAGCTCCCTGGGGTCGGGGAGAGGGACTAGTTCCTATTGCTTTTACCTTAGGTGTTTAATCAGACAATGTGGAGGGAGTCCGGGTTTCCTGCACCTTGAAAATCCTGGCTTTTGCTTACTGCATGGTCACTTAGAAAACATACTTGGTCTTGTCTCCATGGCCCCTTGTACCAAGGGAAACCAGATTCTATTTCTGGCACCAGCTGTTTCAGATGAAGCAGAGACCTTCCTGAATGAAGGAACATAAACTTTGTTTTCCTTCTTAGGTGTCACATGAATTGTCATATACCTCATACTGTATTTGCTTCACTTATTCTTCCTTAGAAACATGCGTTTTTGCAGGCCTAGTGTGGATTCTGTTAGAGACACAGTTAGGGCTCCCTGTAAATCCTTCAAATGAGGTACTGAAGTCCATTCTGGACCAAAGAGAAAATCACACAATCTTACAATGGATTACTGGGTCAAAGTATACTATTTTGTCATGATTTTCTTTTATAATTAAAATTATTTTATTGTGTATAGTCTGTTTTGCTTTTTCTCCTTCATCTCAGAGATGGAGAAGACCAGAGGATTTTGAAGACTTATATCAAATACATACATTTATTTTAGCTGACTGGAAAGAATAAAAGGGAATGTAAGTCTTACATTAGGAAGATTTAGTCAAGTGTTACATTATTTTACATCTTTCTCACAGAAGCTGCTTATTTTTTATATCTGGGAGGCTGTAGTCTTCAAAGTTTCCTAAAATGTTACTAAACCTGAAATTTTTCCTTTTTATTTATATTTTTGACACTTTTATAGTTAGTAAAATGTGCTCTGCAAATACATGCTCTAAATATTTTAAAATGCTCTATATGTACATATCTATATAATGTTACTGATTTTGATAAGCATACATTTATAATACAATATAGCTTTGTAGTATGGGCTGTAAATATGTTCTGTCAGGAGCAAGAAGAAACTTTTCTAGACTTACATTTATATTCTGATCATTTGTTTATTTTATCTATAGTGTGTTTTTCATTTATCTGAATTATTATAAGCCTTTAAGTGAAATTCTAAATGGTTAAGACCTTGTAATCAGGTCTGTTAATTTTAGCCTGAGACATCTATATTGTAGCATTTAGGGATGGCTACAGATGATTTAGCCAAAAATATGGTGACTTAGGAAATGGATGGCCATAAGAGCATGAAGACATACAATTAAATGTAGCTTCTTTTAAGAATGTATTACCCCAAATGAGAGATCAGTAGCTACTGATGAAAATATCTGTACAAAGTATGTAAAGTCTTGCAAAATCATAGAAACTACAGTCCTCTTATACTTGGGCTTACACCGCTGTCTTAGCCCAAGTCTCTAGAAGGCAGAATATAAGCAGAAGATTAAAATTCTAATACTTTATTTGGGGTATGCAAGGTCAATGTGCTAAAGATGAAAAAAAAAAAAAAGGAAAATGAGGTGGGAAACCTTGATGCATTATTACCTGGAGCACTAAATCACAACTTGCCACAATGAAATACAGCAGACATGTCCATACTTGGCATAATGGGACTTATGAAGACAGGTTTCAAGAAGAAGCCACATCTCACAGTAGTCCATGGAATGGAGAAATGAGGAGAGTTATTCATCTGATCTGTAGCTTTTTGTCTAGCATTTTCCTTGGTCAAGATTCATTCCATAGGTGCTAACTCATCCATACTTCCAGTTTGTGTCATCTAGCACGTGGCTACTCTAAATGTAAAGGAGGAGGGGCAGCTCACTGTTTGGAGCCATGAAAATCACGCAGATAGGAGTCAAGTCAATCTGAGACTCTATACAATATTTATGGCCAATACAGGTACTAATCATGAAGACCTTATAGCCTTGCATTTTGTGGAATGTTTTCAGGTATCAGATTTTTCTTATCCCTAAACTCAACTCAGTATCAGTAATTCACTAGTGAAACTACTCTTTTTTTTTAAAGATTTAAAAAATCTTTAAAACAAGTGGAGGGAGGGGCAGAGGGAGAGGGAGAGAGAATCTGAAGCAGACTCTGTGCTGAGCGTGGAGCCCCATGCAGGACTTGATTACATGACCCTGAGATCACGACGTAGCCGAAACCAAGAGTTGGTCACTTAACCAACTGAGCCACCCAGGCACCCTGTGAAACTACCCTCAAAGGTTTCCACTGACTTTCTAAACATTAACTCTAATGATCTCTTTGTCCTTAGTTTTGATATCCCTGCAGATGTGTATTTTTGGTCATGCTCCTTATCTTCATTCTGTTCTTTGGTATCTCAGTCTAGAATTGCTTGTTTGCATGGAATAGGCACATGTTCAAATTAACTCAAGCAAAAGGAAAATGTAATGGAAGGATACAGGGTTGTCTTGTGGAACCTGAGAGCAGAAGGCATAGCCAGGCCTCATTCATTCATTCAGTACTCATTATGTTCTCTAACTGATACTGGAGATAAAATGGTCAACTTTGACAGATGTAGTCCACATCTACACTAGACTATAAACATGAAAAGGGTAGGGGCTCTGGTTACACATTTGTAAAGTATCCAACATATTGATTGGGTGCTACAATGGTGAGCAAGTAGCTTTCTGCTTTGGGATGCTTTGTTGTCTTGAATGACCTCTCAGCAAAAGCCACCTCTTGGCTTTATATGACCATTCAGCTTTCACATCAGCTAATTAAAATATCAGCTGATTATTCAAAATCCCCAGAGACAGGATTAGATTGCTAGCTTGATTCAGATGTCTTTTGTGACCCAATCAGCTACAGTTAAGGAGGTGGAGTCATATAGTACTAGCATAGAAGTTGGACCCATTGGTTCAATAGGGACTATGAGTAATGAACAATTCTCAGAGAAGGAATTTACACCCCAAATTATACATATATTTGAAATCCATTGTAGTGCTTCCCTGAATCTCTATTATTTTATTGTTTCTTCTTTCTCTCTTGCCTCTAACTGTGGGATCTGTCCAAAGATCTCCCTTGACCATTTTTTTTCTCCATATTCTTCCTCTTGAAGTTTTGTGGCTGTGAGTATCACTGATAGTAAATGAATCTGAAATCTTTACTTCCATATCCTATCCACTTCCTAATGCCTGCCTCACAAGTCTGTTTGGATTATAGACCTCTCCACTTGGATGCCTCACAGGTAAATGATAGCCATTTGTCCAGAACAGCACAGATCATCTGCCCACATTCCTCCATCTTATTTGATGTCAGTTCTCTACTACTAATTGTGTAGGCTCAAAACCTCGAGATTATCTTTGTCTACCCTCACAAATCTTCTCATATCCTATTAGTCATCAAGCCCTATTGATTTAGCTTCCACCTAATCTCTCATACTCATTTACTCTTCCTTATTTGTACTGCCCAAACTGCAGTTCAGACGTTTATTACTTCTTACCTAAATTGCTGAAATAATTGCCCAGTGGTTTACCAACAGTCATTCCTCATTTAAACCCATTCAACAGATGACTTTCGGTTTAATCATCCTAAAGTACAGTATAATCTCTTAACTCTTCTGCACAATAGTTCCCTCTTACTTATTAAATAAAACTCAAACGTCTGTGCATAATATAGAATTAGCACCCACTGCAACTAAGAATATCTAAAATAGCAATGCCACTTAAATAAAGTAAAAGTTTTTCTCTGAATGTAATCAGTCCAGAGCTGGTATGGTGATCTGGGACCTAGGTTTCATCTAACTAGCTGCTCTGCTGCACGTGGCTCACACGTAAGGCCATCTCATGGTTTATTGTGGCACTGAAGCTCCAGCTATCACAGTCGTGCTTCATGCAGCAGAATAGAGGAATGGCAGAAGGGCTTGTGCCCTTTTTTAAGTAAACGTCCCAGAATTACTAGCTGAATTTTGCTTACATTTACTGGCTGAAACAGACATACAGGCACACCTAACTGCAAGAAAGAGTCTTTTCATAAGAAAAGGAGGAGAATAGACACTGATGTAGGCAGCTATAAATCTTTGCCATGGACCACCATTCAATGCCATTTATGTTTGTTCTCAACCCAGAATTTCCGTCTTCATTTCCTATCATGATTTTAAGCATTCCGTCTGTCTATGCTGGGTTAAAATTCTTATTTTTTCTCTTTGGTCCTATTTGTATTAGGGTAAATTTGAAACAACTATAGGAAGAGCCCTCTAATTTCAGTGGCTTATATAAGATAGAAATGTATTTATCTGACATAAGAAGTCAGTGGGTCTAGGCTGACAGGACAGCTCTGCTTTTGGGGTCAGTGAGAAACTCAGGACCTTCTTTATCTTATAGGATTTTGTACTCTTCTGCCTAATCAAAGCTGATTTAGCACTATATTAGTGTTCCAGTCCACAGGAAGGAGAAAAAAGCATCATTCTAGAGAAGATGGTATGTCTTTAAGTTAAAGGTGACCTAAAATTTGCATATATTACATTTGCTCATATCCCACTAGCTTAGCCATGTGCCCGTATTTAGCAGCCAGAAAGACTGGGAAATATAGAGTAGCTACGTGATCATGTGCCAAAGAAAAGGCAGAGAAAGAATTTCGGAAGGACAGCTGCTATTCTGTCATATTCCAGTTCCTTGCTATTCCTGTTATAGCTCAAGTGCCATTTCTGCAAAGAAGCTTTTTCTGAATCTTTAACCCCAAACAGTAATGCTTATAACTAACAGTTATCCAGCACTTGATATGTACTGGGAGCCAGACTCATTTGATACTTTTCAGAATTCTACAAGATTTTGTCCTCATTTCCACATATGAAAAATGACAGTTCACACAGATTAAGTGATTAAGCAAAGATTATATGACTAGGAAACATTGGAATCATGATTTCTACTTCCAAAATCCTACAGGATTTCATTTTTTTTTAGTACATCTTTTTATTGCATCTCACTTCCCTCCAGATTGGGAATTTTCAGAGGCTGAGTCTGGTTTCTCCTCTAGTCCTCATTGTATATAGCAAAATATCTTGTGCGTAAGAGACTTCTCTTAAATATTTACTGAACGAATGCGTTGTCAGCTAAAAAGAAAAAAAGTTCTGATAAATAGTTTAGGTAGGGTATTAATACAAAGTATATTTTTGTTATATGTAAAATTAGAATGATGTTCTTTATTTACTACCTGTTCCACAGGACTGCACTTATTATATACTTGCAATACATTACATTTATTTATTTATTTATTTTTAAAAAGCTTTTATTTATTTTTTTGACAGAGAGAGACACAGCAAGAGAGGGAACACAAGCAGGGGGAGTGGGAGAGGGAGAGAGAGAAGCAGGCTTCCCGCTGAGCAGGACACCGGGATCATGACCTGATCCGAAGGGAGACGCTTAACGACTGAGCCACCCAGGCGCCCCACATTACATTTATTTTTGAAGAAAGTAGAATGTGTGAAGAAATAAAATGAGGTTGTTACACAGATTATCATATAATGATACACAAAAAACTCCTAAGAAGCAAAAAAGATGCTTTAGAGAGTGCATACAGGCATTTGAAAAGAAAATTTATTTGTGATAGGCTAGACGGTTCAAATAGCTATATTTATTTCCCACTAAATATTTACTGACATGAGCTATGGGACACCAATTAAGGGACTCAATATCTATAAGAAAGCTCAAAGGCATTCACTTTCCATGTTTTCAAGGATTCGTTGCTTTCTTGTAATTCCCAAAGCACTCTGTACAAATGGGAAGATTAAAGCTATTTTGAACTCTTCATGAGGATCAAAGATACGTCATCCCAGATTACTATTGACAAAGAGTTTTTAGCCAACCTACACTGTATCTGTCTAAGCAGATGTGTCCAAGGGCAAGAGTGAGATAGAGAACACGAAATCAAGAATGATGTTAACTCATTTCAAGATGCCCAGTTCTAGCAGAGTTTGTGCGTGCTAACACCTCAACTATTCCTCTATTTTACTATAAGCGCCATGAGGGCAGGGCTTTTTATTTCATCCTTGTATCCCCACTTCCAAGTCTAATAGGAGATGGTCAGTACCTCTGCTTATTCTGTGATCATTAGGCACTGTCATTGCTTTTACATACATCTGTCTCCTCAATAGGACTGTGACTTATGCAGGGGCAAAATCTGATTTTTATTCATGTATTTTTTTCCCTGGATCCCACAAAGCAACTAATTCAGTAAATTCTGAATATAATAAGTTGTTACAAAAATTTGTTTTATTTTTCCAGACCACTCCTTCTAATAGTATGACTCCCAAAAGTTATTAGACCACACAAATAAACAGCTCATTGATTCTACTACCTATTCACTATTCATCTGATGTCACTTTTGATCCAATGCCCTTCTTAAATCCTGTGGTATATCGTTATAATCACTCTACTCATTCTCTTGCATACACCCTCAGCTTATTTTTCCCACTTCTCTTTGAAATGCTTGTCTACTTGCTCTGCACTTTCCCCAGGGGTTCCTTTCCATTTGCAAGACTTTAAATACCACATGTGTCTTTAATGACTCAATAATGACTCCAAAATTGTTGTATCTAGCCTGAACTTCCCCCCCCTGAAATTCAAATTCATATATCTGACTGCCTATTCTATGTCTCCACTAGGATGGCTATGGTTGTCTCAAACATAATATATCCAACATTGAACTTATTCTCTACCCTCACCCCAAATCTGCTTCTCCACCAATCTTACCCTTTTCAGAAAATTACAGTTCCATCCTTCCAGTTACTCAGTTCAATCATGACTCTTTTTTTTTTTTCTCTCATGCTGATTTCTAATTCTTTGGGCAGTCTTATTGGAGCTAATGTCAAAATATACCCATTATCTAAACTCTTCTTTTTACTGACATTGCTATCATCTTGATCTAAGCCACTATTCCATCTCACCGAAGTATACATGTGCCTCCTCCCTTGCTACCTCCCACCTTTCCACACTCCAACTCTCAATAGACATTGGAATGATCCTATTAAAACTTAAGTTAAATCATGCCATTCTTCTTATCAAAACCCTGCAATAACTTCTCATCTCATCCAGAGTTAATCTGGCTACTTGTCACCTCTCTGACCTTACCACATACATCTTTCCTCCCTTGCTCATTTATTTCAGCCACAGTTGGACTGATTTCACTTGCATGGAAGGAATAAAAATTTAGCTTAAATTGAATCAATACTGATATATGTGAGGAGATAAATCAGTCTTCAACATAATTGGAGCTGTGCTGGGTTTTACCTATGAAGGAGGCATATACCAACAAGACTTCTGGCAACCATTCCAGAAACTTTTCTTACAGAGGCTACAGAATTCTTTTACATCATGAGAATAATGTTTCTTAATCCAAGAGTATGATTAGATCAATCTAGGAGTGCTGTACACATATATATTTTTTTATTTTACTGATTTCTCTGTATGTGTATGAAACATTTTTATTAAGGTAAAGTACTTTTTCAAAAGAAAATAGTTACACTTAGCCCCTAGATATTGATTAATTAAAATTTGGGAACTGTTAGCTATAATTATTGATTTGTTTTTGGTTTAGTCCATCATTTTCAATCACAAAAGAATTCATCTTGAGATTCAACCAAACAAAAAATCCAAAAGAGAAGAAAGAATTGTTGGACCTAGCTAGAAAAAACATTCTAAGATGTAAGGTAATAGTACACTATTTGATTATTTAATATATGGACTTTCTGTTCTAGTCGGTGGGTGGTTACATGTTCTAAAATATCGAAAGTAAAAATAAGAAATACCTTTTTAAAATCATTAAGTATCATTAAAGATACTAACGCAAAGTAAAATTAAAGCTTACAACCAAATAATTCAATGTCAAATGGCTTTTTTAGGTGAAGATTCTCCATAAATTACTGAAGAATATAACTGTTGACACTAGTCCAAGAGTTCACCACAAAATATGAAAGGCTGGCAAATAAATTCTCGATTATAATAATTCCACTTTTTCCTAAAAAAAAAAAGGTTGACTGAGATATCATGTGTCCCAAAGAAGAAAGGAAGCTTCCCTAAACCTTCACATGATACATGCACAGTATACTGTGTTCTTTCTCTGTAACAAACTATTCACCTAACAGTGAATAGTCTTTAAGAGTCTTTAAGAAAATACAGTCTTTAAGAGTATGCCATTAATTTCTAAATTTTCAAAAACATATCAAAACAGACAGGAAGTGAAATAAGTCCTTGTTTTGCTTTTCTTACATTAGATCCAGTTTATGTTAGGCAAAGAAATAATATACGTATTACCAAATATACATAATACCAATATACATATATATGGTACTAATATATATATGGTATAGGTGTATATACATATGGTACATATATACCATATTACCAACATACATAATATAAAAAAATTCATGAAATAACGGTTGCACAAACTGGAGCATAAATTAAGCCATCTTTTTTGTTGTGGTGGTTGTTATTTCCCAGTATTTCAGTTCACTGTTGCTCACATATTTTTAAATTTTGAAAAAATTTGATTAGAAAAAGAATATTCTTCTGGTACGTATGCATGCTGAGAGGTGCTAGCAGGTACATTCATCAGTGAGCTTCTGTCCAATTGGCTAACTGCTCCCTGGGGAAACCCCAGGAGTGGGCCCATTAAGGGAAGAGTGGCAGTCTTGGTATCTGTTTCATGTTCATTAATTTTAGTCCATTCACAGTGAAGTAGCCAGAATTTTCCAGCCAATTGGCATTAAGCTAATTTCTGTTGAATCACATTCAATATGCTTTTCCTTCTAGAATCAGAGATGCATTCTCTTGGTGGGGTAATGAGGTAGAAGTAAACCCTTGAAAGTAAAGAATGAGAATTATTTTTAGCAAATAACTAATGATATAACTCAGAATATTAACAAACATCCTTTATGTTTCAGCACTAATACAATTTACATAAAATAATAAAAAATAAAAATAATAAAAGCAAAAATTTTTAAAGTTTTATATAAACTGGCTATAGAGCATAGCCTCATAGAATGACTTTCAGAATATAGTTAAGGGATAATCAAAATAAATAAGCAAATAAATAAATTTGTAAGAAGCTATACCTTTTGATTTGCCTTTTTCATGCTTCCCCATAACAGAGAAAATTGGGTCTCAAAACCTTAGGCTGTGGGAAGCATGTACATCTTCCTACTGCATGGACGGAAGTAATATATCTCGCTCAGTGCAAAGGAGAAATCCAAGATGGTATGTACTCTTACTAAGCTCTTCTTAGTTACCCTGAGTGTTTTCTAGATTAGCAGAAAAGGCATAATTTGTGACCTTTAATATTTAGAAATTGTGCAGGAGTCAAGGAAAATTTGCCTTTCTCTATCGAAATATCTGGTAATGTTTTACTGTGAAAGCTCCTTTTGTAATTTTGAATTTATTAATTTGACTGCTCAACTTTTTAATTACAAAATTGTTTTAAAAACTTTTGTTCAGCACAGTCTTCATTGCTTTTCTCTAAAATTAGTAATTAATTAAAAAGTAATATAAAATGTCATTGAAGTGATTTTCAATTACAATAGGCAGTATACTTTTGAGAAACTTGTTTTGGCATTTTATAATTCTTCCTCATAAAACGTTAACCAAATGGTCCTTTGTTTTCCACTTATTTTAAACAGCCGTTTCACTCATTACCTTTTCATTTATCACTTCTCATTTATATGTCTCCTTCCAAACCATCCTCCAACCAATAAAAAAGAAAGAAAAAAACATTATTTTTAAGCAGGTAAAATTCCTTCTATCATTATCTGAATTTTATGTGTAGGCCTTTTAAAATGAGTTTTAGAATGTTAACCATATGAGGTCAGAGAGTATTTCCCCATGTAAATTGAGTTCTGTAGGGCTATCTGGGAGGTTTCAAGCAACAGGAAGAATAAGAACAATTCTGTATTTAACTTGCCTTTATGGCACTTTCATCACAGCGCTATCCACAGCCTGACCTCTATTAAATGTTTAAATGATATTGAAATAAACACCCCTGGCTTTGGTGGTTTTGGTGACAACAAATAGTTAACTGTAAGGCTTAATTGTAGCATGTAGACAAAAGCATGATC